>NC_045959.1:108135041-108227541 GCF_010909765.2 Amblyraja radiata | reverse complement strand
CTATCTGGGATTTGTGTATGGTTTGAGTCCATATGCATGCGATGTACTTACCCACTTACACTAATCCTACTACAGGTATCTACTATGTTTACCGAACACCTCCGCTCAGTCCGCAATAACCTACCTGAACTCCCGGTGGCTCAGCACTTCAACTCCCCCTCCCATTCCCAATCCGACCTCTCTGTCCTGGGTCTCCTCCATTGCCAGAGTGAGCAACAGCAGAAATTGGAGGAACAGCACCTCATATTCCGTCTGGGGACCTTGCGTCCGTATGGCATTAACATTGAATTCTCCCAATTTTGCTAGCCCTTGCTGTCTCCTCCCCTTCCTTAACCCTCTAGCTGTCTCCTCCCACCCTCCCATCCGCCCGCCCTTGGGCTCCTCCTCCTCCTCCCCTTTTCCTTCTTTCTCCCCCCCCCCACCCCCCATCAGTCTGAAGAAGGGTTTCGGCCCGAAACGTCGCCTATTTCCTTCGCTCCATAGATGCTGCTGCACCCGCTGAGTTACCCCAGCAATTTTGTGTACCCTCGATATTCCAGCATCTGCAGTTCCCTTTTGAATACTATGTTTACATATTCTGTAGTGCTGCAGCAAGTGAGAATGTCATTGTTCTGTCTGGAGCATATGACAATAAAACACTCTTGACTCTTGAGAACAAGGAACTGCAGACAAAATGTTACTGGAAATTGGAGAAATCAACGTTCATACCGCTGGGTTGTAAGTGGCCAAAGCAAAATATGAGGTGCTGGTCCTCTACTTTAGGTGTGGCCTCCAGGAAGTGCAGACGCTGGTCTATACCAAAGATAGACATGAAATGCAGGAGTAACTCAACGGGTCAGGCAACATCACTGGAGAACATGGACAGGCAACGTTTTCGGGTCACACTCAAGGAAGGGTTCTGACCTGAGACATCACCTACCCATGTTCTCCAGGGACACGAAGTGCAGGAGGAACCCAGCAGGTCAGGCAGCATCTCCAGAGAATATGGACAGGTGACACCTCGGGTCGAAACCCTTCTTCAGGCTTGGGGCCGAGGGTTTCACCTGACCATGTTCTCTGGGGATGCTGCCTGAACTGCTGAGTTGCTCCGGTATTTTGTATCTATCTCTAGAACAGCACAGCACAGGAACAGGCCCCATGATGCCGATTTAAATGTGCACCTGACCGTGTGTGTTCATCATCTCCTCCATTCCGTGTCTGTTGACGTGCCAATCCAAATACCTCTTTGACATTACGGCAGTATAAGAACAGTGCAAAATGCAGATAGCACAAATCTACACCGAATTATGGAATTAGTGGAACAACTGAAGAAATCATAAAATGCTTTGGACAACATAAATATGTAGAGTTATTGCAAATGCATTTATATTCTCGTTGGGCTTCGTACAGAGGCACATATTAACATAACTATTTAATATAAAAGCCATATCATGGAATGGCCAAAAAACAAAATCATTTTCTATTTATTTTTATTCTGCACAGTGTTACAATTAGGAACACTACATATCAAATGGTTCCAGGATTTTGTGCTATGACTAGACAATGTTACTCTGAATTTGAAATGCGTAGGAAGGAATTGCAGATGCTGGTTTATACCAAAGGTAGACACAAAATGCTGGAGTAACTCAGCGGGTTCAGTTTCAGTTTAGTTTATTGTCACGTGTGCCGAGGTACAGTGAAAAATTTTGTTGCAAGCTAACCAGTCAGCAGAAAGACAGTACATGATTACAATTGAGCCATTCACAGTGTACAGATACGTGATAAATGGAATAACATTTAGAACAAGGTAAAGCCATTAAAGTCCGATCAAAGAGAGTCCAAAGGTCACTAATGAAGTAGATAGTAGTTCAGGACTGTACTCTGGTTGTGGTCGAATGGTTCAGTTGCCAGATAGCAGCTGGGAAGAAACTGTCCCTGAATCTGGAGGTGTGCATTTTCACACTTCTATACCTTTTGCCCGATGGGAGAAGGGAGAAGAGGAGTGGCCAGGGTGTGACTCGTTCTTGATTGTGCTGCTGACCTTGCCGAGGCAGTGTGCGGTATAAATGGAGTAAATGGAAGGGAGGTTGGTTTGTGTGATGGTCTGGGCTGCTTCCACAATTCGCTGCAATTTTGTGCGGTCTTGGATGGAGCTGTTCCCAAACCAAGCATTGATGCATCCTGATATATCTTTAGAAGGTGAGGGTTGTTGGGTACATGCCTTGATTATGCTGCTGGAATTGCCGACTTCACACTGAAGAAGGGCTCCGAACCGAAACGTCGCCTATTCTGTTTCTCCAGAGATGCTGCCTGACCTGCTGAGATACTCCAGCATTTTGTGTCTACCTTCTGAATTTGAAATACCTATATAACTAAGAGTCAAATACTTATCACTGGCTCCCAGAATCTAACGTTATACTGTTCAATCATTTGTTCATTACCATTCAGCAACCTCTATGTCCTGTAATTTGCCCATGGCTAGTGTCTTCATTAATATTATGTACACTTTTATCATTTCATTCCCTATTTTTACTCCTACCGATTTTACCATTAGATGATGTTAGATCATTTGGAAACAGTTCATCTGCACTTCATATATTTTTACGTCATT
Source organism: Amblyraja radiata (assembly GCF_010909765.2). NCBI lineage: Eukaryota > Metazoa > Chordata > Chondrichthyes > Rajiformes > Rajidae > Amblyraja > Amblyraja radiata. Next base: position 108,224,951 of record NC_045959.1, on the reverse strand, counting down.
TCTTATCATTATAAGTTTAATTCCTGCTTTGCTCAACTGGAACTGATTTAATTTTGCAAAGTGTTTTCTTATTCTAAGCAATAAAAACATAAACACCCAGAATGGGACTCTCAAATTTAATGAGACGTTTATGAACGACTTTAGAGATATATTATCATCTCTTAAATAGATGTTTAAGTGCGAAGACCCATATTAGTATCAGATAGCAGAGAATGACAATCCCTTCCAGGCAAATCTCTAAATGTGGTAATGAGTACAAAATAATAAAATGTTTAATAATAATTAACAACAATGATAAAAGTGAGTAAACACAATAACATCTGCTGCCCTGTGTGCTAATCTTGCTTCACAAAACATTGCAGATTTTGTATATTAACATCTATAATGCTGGGAGAAACCAGAACTGGGTCATCGTTTCGCTGAACACCTTCACTCAATCCGCCTGGACCTACCTGATCTCCCGGTTGGCAAAATCTTTAATTCCCCTTCCCATTCCCACACTGACCTTTCTGTCCTGGGCCTTCTCTATTGTCAGAGTGAGGCCAAACTCAAATTGGAGGGACAGCACCTCATTTTTCGCTTGGGCAGCTTACAACCCAGCGGTATGAGTCTTGATTTCTCTAACTTCAAGTCACCCTTGCATCCCCTCTCTCTCCGTCCCTCTCCTACCCAAGTTGTTGTACTAGTTTCTAAGTCGTCTTGTTGAGTCTCATTGTCTATAACTCGTTTTTACCTAGTCCACAGCTAACAAAGGCCTGTTTCCATTATCAGCATTACGCTTTGCATATATTTCATTCATTTGTTCTAGATCTCTCAACATCATCATCTATATCTCTCGTTTCCCTTTCCCCCGACTCTCAGTCTGAAGAAGGGTTTTGACCTGAAACGTTACCTCATCCTTTTCTCCAGAGATGCTGACTGACCCGCTGAGTTACTCCAGCTTTTTGTGTCCATCTTTCTTTCTTCTGCCAGTTCGTAACGATCAGGGAAGACAAAATGATACTACATATAGAATAGCTATCTCACAGATCCAGTGAACCTGGAGTTAATCTTATTTCAAGTGCTCTTTGTGCGGAGTTTGCATGTTCTTTCCGTGACCACATGGGTTTCCCATGCGCTCTGATTTCCTCCCCACATCACAAAGACTTGCGGGTTGTTGGATTAAAAAAGCTGCTGTAACTACTTCCTTGAGCTGTGTTTGGTGGGAGAATCACTAGGCTGATGATTAACACATGAGAGAGAATAAGTCACTGGAAATAAATGGGGGAAGGAATGTTAGGAATACTCTCAGAGCTGGCAAAAACTCAATGTTCATAAGTTCAAAAGTGATAGGAGCAGAATTAGGCCATTTGGCCCATCATCCCCGCCGCCATTCAATCATGGCTGATCTATCTCTAACTCCTAACCCCATTCTCCTGCCTTCTCCCCATAACCCCATACTAATCAAGAATCTATCTATCTCTGCCTTAAAAATATCCATTGACTTGGCTTCCACAGCCTTTTGTGGCAATGAATTCCACAGATTCACCACCCTTTGATTAAAGAATCGAGAATCAGAGGAGATGGGTTTAAGGTGAAGGGGGAAAGATTTAATTAGAATCTGAGGGATAACCTTTTCACCCAAAGGGTGGTGGGTGCAAGGAACGAGCTGCCAGAGGAGGTAGTTGAGGCAGGGACTATTGCAATGTTTAAGCAACAATTAGATCGGTACATGGATAGATTACATTCATAGAGTAAAGGGTTTAAATGGGGTGCAATTCCTCAAAAGTGTTCAGGAGAGTTTTCTTAAGCAGTATGTACAGGGCCCCACACATGAAAGGGCAATGCTGGATCTAGTATTGAGAAAAGGGCAAGTTAAAAATGTATTTGTGGAGGGAGGAGTCTTTTGGGACCAGTGACCACAGTTCGATTAGGTTTAAGTTATGGATAGGAACAGAGAGGGTCCACATATTAAAATGCTCAACTTGGGTAAGGCTATCTTTGAGGGTATGATAGAAGGTCTCGCTCAAGTTGACTGTAGCAGGTTATTTGAGGGGAAAGGAACATCGGCCAAGTGGGATGTTTTTAAAAGTGTGTTGACAAAAGCTCAGAATATGTTCATCCCCGTTAGAGTGAAGGGCAAAGCAGGCAAACGTAAGGGAGCTTGATTGACGAGGGAAATTGAGGCATTACTCATAAACAAGAAGGATGCATGGGACAGGTATAGGCACTGGGATCAAGTGAAGGAGTTAAGGGAACTAACCAGTAAACTGAAAAAGGAGATCAGAGGAGCAAAAAGGGGCCAGGAGATAGCTCTGGAGGGTAGCATTAAGGACAATCCCAAAAAATGTTATATATACATTAGGGGGAAAAGCGTAACTAGAGAGAGGAATCCACCTGATGTTTGGAACCACAGGAGATGGGAAAGGTCCTCAATGCGTATTTTTCCTCTGTATGTCCCGTGGAGAAAGACTAGGATGGAGGAACTTGGGGCAGTCAATAGAAGTGTCTTGAGAGCAGTCAGTGTTACCGTCGAAGAAGTACTGTATGTACTATTGTGTATGAAGGTAGACAAATCTCCAGGGCCAGATCAGATATATCCGAGGACATTGTGGGAAACTAGAGAGGATATTGCGGGAGCCCTGGTTGAAATTTACGAGTCGTCCTTAAATACAGGAGAGGTGCCGGAAGACTGGAGGGTGGCAAATGTTGTGCCTCTTTTCAAGAAGGGATGCAGGAAAATGCTGGGAACTATAGGCTTAACATCTGTAGTTGGAAAGTTACTATAGAGTATTCTGAGGGATAGGTTATACAGGCATTTGGATGGGCAAGGGCTGATTAGGGATAGTCAGCATGGTTTTGTATGCGGGAGGTCATGTCTCCCAAAACAGATTGAATCTTTTGAAGACGTGACCAAAAAGGTCAATGAGGGCAGAGCTGTAGATGTTGTGTACATGGGTTTCAGTAAGGCGTTTGACAAATTTCCGCATGGTAGGCTGCTCTGGAAGGTTAGATCGCATGGGATCCAAGGAGAGATAGCTGAATGGAGAGCAAATTGTCTCCATGTAAGTATCAGAGTGTGATGGTGGAAGGTTGCTTCTCGGATGGAGGCCTGTGACTAGTGGTGTGCCTCAGGGTTCGGTGTTGGGCCCGCTACTGTTTGTCATCTACATCAATGATTTGGATGAGAACATGCAGGGCATGATTAGCAAGTTTGCCGATGATACAAAAGTGAATGGTTTTGCAGATAGTGAAGATGGTTGTGAAAGATTGCAGCAGGATCTGGATCGATTGGACAGGTAGGCGGAGGAATGGTTGATGAAATTTAATACTGAGAAGTGTTTTGCATTTTGGGACGTCGAACAAGGACAGGACCTACATAGTAAATGGTAGGCCTCTGGGAAGTGTGTAGAGCAGAGGGATCCAGGAGTACAGGTGCGTGGTTCCTTGAAGGTCGAGTCGCAGGTGGATAAGGTGGTCAAAAAGGCTTTTGGCCTTCATCAGTCAGAGTATTGAGTATAGAAGTTGGGAGGTCATGCTGCAGTTGTATAAGACGTTGGTGAGACCGCATTTAGAATATTGTGTTCAGTTCTAGGCACCATGTTATAGGAAAGATATTGTCAAGCTTGAAAGGGTTCAGAAAAGATTTATGAGGATGTTGCCAGGACTAGAGGGTGTGAGCAATAGGGAGAGGTTGAGTAGGCTGGGACACTATTCCTGGGAGCGTAGGAGGAAGAGGGGTTATCTTATAGAGGTATACAAAATCATGAGGGGAATAGATGTTCAGATGCTCAGAGTCTCTTGCCCAGAGTAGGGGAATCGAGGACCAGAGGACATAGGTTCAAGGTGAAAGATTTAATAGGAATCCGAGGGGTAACTCTTTCACACAAAGCGTGGTGGGTGTATGGAACAAGGTGCAAAAGGAGGTAGTTGAGGCTCATCATTTAAGAAACAGCTAGACAGGTACATGGATAGGACAGGTTTGGAGGGATATGGGCCAAGCGCAGGCAAGTGGGACTGGTGTAGCTGGGACATTGTTGGCCGGTGTGGGCAAGTAGGGCAGAAGGGCCTGTGCCCACACTGTATTACTCTATGACTCTATGATAGGACAGGTTTAGAGGGATATGGGCCAAATGCAGGCAGTTGGGACTAGTGAAAATGGGACATGTTGGTTGGTGTGGGCAAGTTGGGCGAAAGGGCCTTTATCCACGCTGTATGATTCTATGACTATTATCAATATTATACCTTTGCAGTCTCCAAAGGTCTGATATTATTGACCAAACATGATTACCTGGCAAGTTATGGAAAAGGCCAATTTTTATGCGTGATCCTCGAAATATAGGTTAGATTTGCCATTTAGTTTAGTTTAATTTAGTTTATGTGGACCGAAGGTACAGTGAAAAGCTTTTGCTGCGTGCCATCCAGTTAGCAGAAAGACTAAATTGATTAATACAACTGGTGATAAACATGCCTTGGAATTTAGAAATCACTTGAATTTACCGGTGCAAGTGAAATTAGTGGGTGAAAAGTAAAATGTAAAATGTTTGCTCCATTAAAATGGGAGAGTCACAATAGTCCATCAATACATCCAATACCTCGTCAAGAATTAAAGTGCATCCCATCCCACCATTGAATTTGCCAAGATACAAGGGCAAAAGCCAAGGATGAGCCGAGCAAATGTTAAGCAGAATTAAGCCAAAGTGTGAATCAGTAGAGAAATCACTGAGCAATACAATGCCCGATTGCTACTGCATATGTTGTGCTTAAAGGGCCTGTCCCACCAGCATGCGATTGCATGTGTCTAGCGCGACCAAACGTGGTCGCTTGAGGCGTACCGCCTCGCGGGGCCGGTCCCAATTTGAACCGCGGAGGCGTATGGAGTTGTGCGGGGCTGGTCCCGGCATCATACTCACCAATCAGCTGGGCAGGAGGCGGGCCGACTGAATTTGTACGTCGCACGGCGGCGGCTGGCCGTGACGTCATCACGCAACGGCACGCTGGGCGGTGACATCATCGCGCAACGCCACGCGCTAGGCGTACGCCGTCAAGACGCTGCGTACGATGTCAAGTTGCTGCGTACGCCCGTCGAGGCGCTGCGTACGGCCTCAATGCGGCGGCGCGCCGACAGGCCGTTGTCGCGCGGGATTTTCGGACAGTGCAAGATTTTTGCAGCCCCGCGCGATGTCGGGACCAGCCCCGCACAACTCCATACGCCTCCTCCGATCGAAGTGGGACCGGCCCCACGAGGCCGTACGCCTCAAGCGACCAGGTTTGGTCGCGCCTGATGCATGCTATCGCATGCTGGTGGGACAGGCCCTTAAGGGTAGTGAAGACAAATTTGCCCTGAGTCTCTCCACAGATTTATCAAGTGGGTCACTCATGCAACGTACCAAGTCTAGAAACAGAGAACTGCAGATGCTGGTTAATACCAAAAAGGACCCAAAGTGCTGGAGTAACTCAGGCAGCATCTCTGGAGAACATGGATAGGTGATGTTTCAGGTCAGGACCTTTCTTCAGACAGGAACAGAGAACATGTGTAGGGAGGAACTGAAGATGCTGGTTTATACTGTAGCTAGACACAAAATGTTGGAGCCCACGGTACCAGATTGGTCTGCCTAGCGAGCCGGGGAGCCAAGGTCCTGGCTCATAAAGTCAGCCTCTGAACTTGCCTATGAGATCGGATCTGAGTTCAAGAGCCTTGGCTGTGGGGGGGGGCAAATTCGACTCACCAATTGGTTGAGAAGTCCCGATGAGGTTGAGATTTCCGCCTTACCCAGCCTAGGTGCCAGATTTTCAGGGGGACTTCCGGGGGGGATTTCAGATGCACTCTTGTGATATTGTCCGGAAATAAAAGGAAGTGCAGGGCCATCTGTTGCCGGAGGATTGGTGGTGGTCTTTCACCAAAATGTAATTCTGTTGAAAGAAAAAGACTCAAAGTGCTGGAGTAACTCAAGCAGCATCCATGAGAACATGGATAGGTGATATTTCCAATCAGGACCCTTTTCACACTGATTGCAGGGGGGAGGAAATGAAAGCTCAGAGGGTGGGGAGGGCGGGTGTGGGGGAACAAAGCATGGCAGGTGTAGGGAGGAACGGTAGATGCTGGTTTAAACCGAACATAGACATAACATGCTGGTGTAACTCAGCAGGACATCTGGAGAGAGGGAATGGGTGACGTCATGACCCTTCTTCAGACTGAGAGTCAGGACAGATGGAAACGAGAGTTATGACAAGGTACTAAGAACGAATGAATGAAAGATATGCAAAAGGGCAAATCAACTTCCACTAACTAGTCTAAAGAAACGTCACCTATTCTTTTTCTCCAGAGATGCTGCCTGACCCGCTGAGTTACTCCAGCATTCTGTGTCTGTCTTCAGTTTAACCAGCACCTGCAGTTCCTCCTTACACAACTTACTCTTATTATTATTTGTCAAATAATGCAATGGGGTTGTTTAAACATGATCTGCACTGCAAATCCTCGCCGACAATGTTCTCTGCCTCTCAATGCTTTAGATATTTAATGTTTAATAAGAAATTCTGATCTCAGTGATATTGCTGACATTACGCTAAAGCTGTTTAGTTATTAAGATTAAGTTTTTGAAGGTAGGAATTAGGGTGGTGTGGTGGCGCAGCGGTAGAGTGTGCTGTCTTACAGCACTTCCAGTGCCAGAGAACTGGGTTTGATCCCGACTACAGGTGCTGCCTGTATAGAAGTTGGGAGGTCATGTTGCAGTTGTATAAGACGTTGGTGAGACCGCATCTAGAATATTGTGTTCAGTACTGGGCAAAATGTTAGAATATTGTGTTCAATTCTCGGCAACATGTTATAGGAAAGATATTGTCAAGCTTGAATGGGTTCAGAGAAGATTTATGAGGATGTTGCCAGGCCTAGAGGGTGTGAGCTATAGGAAGAGGTTGAGTAGGCTGGGTTGGTGCAGGAGCATGAGGCGTGATCTTATAGAGGGGTGCAAAATCATGAGAGGAATAGATCGGGTAGATGCACAGAATCTCTTGTCCAGAGTAGGGGAATCGAGGACCAGAGGACATAGGTTCAAGGTGAAGGGGAAAAGATTTAATAGCAATAGACAATGGACAATAGTGCAGGAGTAGAGGCCGTTGGGCCCTTTGAGCCAGCACCGCCATTCAATGTGATCATGGCTGATCATCCCCAATCAGTACCCCGTTCCTGCCTTCTCCCCATATCCCCTGACTCTGCTATCTTCAAGAGCCCTATCTAGCTCTCTCTTGAAAGTATCCAGAGAACCGACCTCCACCGCCCTCTGAAGCAAAGAATTCCACAGACTCACCACTCTCTGTGAGAAAAAGTGTTTCCTCGTCTGCGTTCTAAATGGCTTACTCCTTATTCTTAAAATGTGGCCCCTGGTTCTGGACTCCCCCAACACCGGGAACATGTTTCCTGCCTCTAGCGTGTCCAAACCCTTAATAATCTTACATGTTTCAATAAGACATCCTCTCATCCTTCTAAGCTCCAGAGTATGCAAGCCCAGCCGCTCCATTCTCTCAGCATATGACAGTCCCGCCATCCCGAGTATTAACCTTGTAAACCTACGCTGCACTCCCTCATTAGCAAGAATGTACTTCCGCAAATTAGGGGACCAAAACTGCACACAATACTCCAGGTGTCGTCTCACTATGGCCCTGTACAACTGCAGAAGGACCTCTTTGCTCCTATACTCAACTCTTGTTATAAAGGCCAGCATGCCATTCGCTTTCTTCACTGCCTGCTGTACCTGCATGCTTACTTTCATTAACTGATGAACAAGGACCCTCAGATCCCATTGTACTTCCCCTTTTCCCAACTTGACACCATTTAGATAGTAATCTGCCTTCCTGTTTTTGCTACCAAAGTGGATAACCTCACATTTATCCACATTAATCTGCATCTGTCATGCATCTGCCCACTCACCCAACCTGCATTCTCATAGCATCCTCCTCACAGTTCACACTGCCACCCAGCTTTGTGTCATCTGCAAATTTGCTAATGTTACTTTGAGTCCCTTCATCTAAATCATTGATGTATATTGTAAATAGCTGCGGTCCCAGCACCGAGCCTTGCGGCTCCCCACTAATCACTGCCTGCCATTCTGAAAGGGACCCGTTAATCCCTCTTTGTTTCCTGTCTGCCAACCAATTTTCTATCCATGTCAGCACTCTACCCCCAATACCATGTGCCCTAGTTTTGCCCATTAATCTCCAATGTGCGACCTTATCAAATGCTTCCTGAAAGTCCAGGTACACTACATCCACTGGCTCTCCCATGTCCATTCTCCTAGTTACATCCTCAAAAAATTCCAGAAGATTAGGCAAGCATGATTTCTCCTTCGTAAATCCATGCTGACTCGGACCGATCCTGTGACCAATTATCCAAATAATTGACTCCAGCAGCTTCCCCACCACCGATGTCAGGCTAGCTGGTCTATAATTCTGAATCTGAGGGGTGCTTTTCTCACACAAAGGGTGGTGTGTGTATGGAACAAGCTGCCAGAGGAGGTAGTTGAGGCTCGGACTATCCCAGCGTTTAAGAAACAGTTATGGGCCTGTCCCACTTTGGCAAATTTTTGGGTGACTGCAGGAGACTATGCAGTCACCACATGTTCGCGGGTGGTTGCTGGGGAGTTGCCCTCATGGTCTTGAGGAGTTTCCGCATTCTGGGAACTGGTCGCGGCCTCATTATGGTCGCCCTGAATTTTTGAACATGTTGAAAAATTAGCGGCGACTAGAATGAAGCCGCTATGGAGAGTAGCGAGAATTCTCGTGCCGTAGGTGGGTCGCCAGGAGGTCGAAGGTTCTCAGAGGTTCTTGTAGGTTGCAGCCGGTGCTGATCGGTGAATTTCATTGTCTCATTGGGAAAAAGAACGTAAGCAGCAGTTTTCAGAACCAAGGAGAACCGACCGGTAATGTTAAATGTCCGCCGAGCTTCACAGCCGTGTATCTCTGGCTTCTTAAAAGTTGTCTCCACTCCTTCTCTGCCCTTTTTCCTACTCTACCCCCTCCTCTCCCCACCCCCCTCCCCCCTCTCCCCTCCTCTTTTAAAGGACTTACCGTACACTGTGCATTAGCATTTTACAGTTTCACCTTGGCTTTGCACCGTATGAATTTTTTAGACAGCGCTCCCCCCTCTTGCCCTCTCCCCCGCCTGCATAACGGGCTGGTGAAGGAAGCGATGTGTGTGTGTTCCACTCTGACAGTCGCCGTTCCAGTTGCCGATTTTTCAGGCGACTGCTGGAAACTTGAGTCGCCGGTAGTCCGCTGAAAAAGCGCCTATGTGGGACAGGCCCATTAGACAGGTACATGGATAGGATGGGTTTGGAGAGATATGGACCAAGTGTAGGCAAGTGGGACTAGTGTAGCTGGGACAGTGTGGGCAAGTTGGGCCGAAGGACCTGTTAGTTTCCACACTGTATCACTCTATGACTCTATGACTCCCCATGACCCGCGTAGGGGTTCTCCAGGTCCTCCGGTTTCCAAAGACGTACGGGTTTGTAGGTTAGTTGCCTTGGTATAAATGTCAAAATTGTCCCTCGTGTGTGTAGGATAGTTCTTCAGACCATGGCAGGTAACAGGTCAACTACACACGCGATAGGGTTTTATTTTCGGCCTCTCTGTTGCTTGTAAGTATAACGAAAGACAAAACTGACACAGCAAACTCAAGATTCATTAGTTTTATTGCAATTCCATGTGTAGCAGCGTCGTTAAACCCGAAGGTCATCCATTCAATAATGACCGAGTAAACAGCAGTCACTGCAGGTTCAGAAGGAGCCTACCCATTGTATCATTAGTTACACTGTCACTGAAGTTGCCTTGAAATCTCAGCTCCTATAAGCATTGATTAGATTCCCCTCCCTCTGTATGTGGGTTGAGAATAATTAGAGGCCCGCAAAGCTGCATGCGGGCAAAATAATAAACACAATCTTTATACAATTTTACTGAGACGTCACTTAAGGCAATTCAGGGATCAGAGATTGCAACAAAATTGAAGTCAAATTGGTATTTTTCATGCTGATTCATTCAGTTCTGCCTATTTGATAAGTGAGCACAAAATTTCATTTAATTTCTTTCATGTCACACAAATACTGAACATAAACCAACTTAACAATTCTTGACCCATTGAAGATCAATAACACTTCTGTTACTTGAAAGTCTGCACCAGTTCCTGTATGCATATTGGATAAAGCTCCTCTCCACCCCTTCTGATTCTTTGACATCAGAAATTCAATTGGAGTTGTTAACATTCGCAGCAAACACTATTATTTCTCCTGTTTAAAGTCAATGTTTGTTTCACATACTGTCAATTGGTGACAGATTGGTTTCCCACAGCACCCTTTGAATGATGCGAAACAATTTTTTTCTTAGACATTATGTATTTCCTGTTGGAAACGTTTCACGCAAATGTGATTTGATGTGGTGCAGCAAGACTTATTCTTTCTCCCTCATCACTAACAGCCTACTGGACTCTATTTAAGCACCGGGTGGATATCCCCTGCTTGGCTAACAATTCTGTTGTGCTGGCAGGAATGGCTGCATGCTGTCCTTTAGCTTTCCAGAATGTCAATTTAGTTTAGTTTAGCGATACAGCGCGGAAACAGGGCCTTCGGCCCACCGAGTCCGCGCCGACCAGCGATCCCCGCACATTAACACTACCCTACACACACACCAGGGACAATTTACCATTTTACCAAGCCAATTAACCTACAAACCTGTGTGTCTTCGGCGTGTGGGAGGAAACCGGAGAAAGCCCACGCAGGTCACGGGGAGAACGTACAAACACAGTATAGACAAGCACCCGTAGTCAGGATCGAACCCGGGACCCCGGCACTGTAAAACAGCAACTTTACTGCTGCGCCACTGTGTCGCCCCAAGTTTTGCTGCAGGCTTGTACAATGTAGCTCAAAACCCCTGATAGTTGCTGGGAAGTGTGCTGTACTTGAACCTGGAGGTCGTGGTTCTCAGGCTCGTGCACCTTTGTTCTGATGGTAGCAGCAAGATGGGAGTGCGGTTTTTGAATACATTAGCTGCCTTTTTGAGGCAGCGTCTCACTCTTTGATGATGGGCCTGGCAATGTCTGCCACCATCTGCAGCATCTGTCATTCCTAGTGCTTAAATATTTAAAGTTTTGTCTGGGAATAGAAATGTGAATCGGGTTTAATTGTTAGGCCTATGTTGCTATAGTTCTGGGTTGAAATCAAATGATAATCAACCCTTGGGCCTGCTAAGGTTTTACACGCAGGCCATTCAGGCCTTCAAGCTTATTCCACCATTCAGTAAGATCTGATTGTAAACTCTTCACCTCATCCCTGCCATCACTGGAAACCTTTCACACCAACAGTAAACAATAAACAAAATGAAATTGTGGCTAAAATTATTTTATCCAACCTGCGTAAAACGTACACATGGCCACATGCAAATTGGAGCACCTCATATTTCGCTTGGGCAGCTTGCGACCTAGGAGTATGAATTTGATTTCTCTAATTTCAAGTAACCTTTGCATTCCCTCTCTCTCCGTCCCACCCTATCCTTATGACCCTGTCCCACTTAGGAAACCTGAACGGGAACCTCTGGAGACTTTGCGCCCCACCCAAGGTTTCTGTGCGGTTCCCGGAGGTTCCCGGAGGTTTTTGTCAGTCTTCCTACCTGCTTCCACTACCTGCAACCTCCGGCAACCACCTGCAACCTCCGGGAACCGCACGGAAACCTTGGGTGGGGCGCAAAGTCTCCAGAGGTTTCCGTACAGGTTTTCTAAGTGGGACAGGGGCATTAGCCATCGTACAAGTTTCACTGGCCGAACTGTGCTAACTTGGTATCGCTTCGGATCCCTTTGTTATCACCTCTTCCACAGCAAACAATGGACCATTGTGGGCTCCAAATCTCCTTAGCTCTGATTCGTTCAATACCTTTTCATACCTCTAGCTTCCCTCTCCCCTGACTCTCTTAAAAGTCTGAAGAAGGGTCTTGACCCAAAACGTCACTTTTTCCCTTTCTCCAGATATGCTGCCTGACCTGCTGAGTTGCTCCATCATTTTGTGTCTGCCTTCGGTTTAACCAGCACCTGCAGTTCCTCCTTACACTCCTTAACCAGCATCTGAGGTTCCTTCCTATACACATGGCAGTGTACATTAAATTATTGGGATAGAAATAAGATCCTGAGGCCACTTGCCTTTTTAGCAATATTAAATAACAATTATACTTTCCTTCAATAATTAAAACATTAATTTAACGGCTATTAGTGGTAACCTTGCAGAGCAAATCTTAAGCAAAAAAAATGTCATTACAATAGAGATTACATTCATTATTGCAAGAGAGGGGTTTTTGCAAAGTATGTGTACAGAAAGGATTTGCTCCAAAGCTCAGCTAAGGCCATTAGATGTTACATCTTGTTTTAACCATTATATTATCTGTCAGTTTATTCGTTCCCACTAAACCAAGTAAGAAACTGCACATTATGACTCCAACCAAAGCATAGCTACTGAATAACTCGACATACTTAAATGAATCTACCTCATGTCACCAAAGGTTATATACATCATGATTTTTCTTTCCAACAAAGGAAGATAGTTCTATCGGAGTGAATATACTCTTGCGTACAAAGGTATTTCTCAGCATTCTTTCCACGTCTCATACAGTGCATAATGTGCTCTTTCACCTCTCTGCAACATTTCTAAAGGATCAGTAGGATGGATTAAGCAGGCTGCTCTTGGCAGTCATGAGGCTACAATAGAACAGAATTAATTGGTAGACTCGCTACCCCTTAATGCTGGTTGTTGCAACTTATAAACCTCTTAGAATCATAGAGGCATACAGTATCGAAACATGCCCTTCGGCCAATTTCTACCATGCCAATAAAATGAGTCCAATTACCATGCATCTAAGCGGGACCCTGTATTCAGCCCTTGTGCCTCCAAATGTTTCCTATCCAAGCACCCGCCCAAATGTATTTTAGATGTTGTTCATAAGGTCATAAGTGTTAGGAGTAGAATTGGGCTATTTGGTCCATCAAGTCTACCCCACCAGTAAATCATGGCAGATCTATCTCTCCATCCTAATCCCATTCTCCTGCTTTCTCCCCATACCCACTGACACCTGCACTAATCAAAAATCTATCTATCTCTGCCTTAGAAATATCCACTGACTTGGCTTCCACAGCCTTCTGTGGCAAAAAATTCCACAGATTCACCACCCTCTGACTAAATAAATGTTTTCTCATCTCCTTCCTAAAACACCATCCTTTAATTCTGAGGCTATGACCTCTAGTGTCCTCTCCACATCTACTCTATCCACTCTATCCAAGCCTATCACTATTCTGTATGTTTCTATGAGGTCCCACCTCATTCTTCTAAATTCCAGCGAGTGCAGGCCCAGTGCCGATAAATGCTCATCATGGGTTAACCTACTCATTCCTTGTTATTGTACCTTCCACAACTTGAGCGCACTTGTAGCTTTGTAGTTTAGTTTAGTAAATATAGCGTAATTGGCCTCGGTAATATTGCCCCAAGTGTGTAGGGGAGTGGATGAGAAGGTGGGATAACATAAAATGATTGTGAGTGGGTGATCAATGTTCGGTGTGGACTCATGGACCAAAGGGCCTGTTTCCATGCTGTATCTCAAAACATATCGCACATTTTGAGAAAATATTGCTATTGAGGGAGTGCAGTATAGGTTCACCATGTTAACACCCGGGAAGGCGGGACTGACATATGATGAAAGAATGGATCGACTGGGCTTATATTCACTGGAATTTAGGATGAGAGGGTATCTTATCTATATTACTAAAAGTCTGATCTTGACCACTTCCTGTTGTTCTGTATATTGATTTTAGAAAAATAGCTGTGATTTTTGGCCATCTTACTCAGAGTCCCCCTCCGCTGCGCAGGACAAGAGCATTTTTTCCATCGATGAAAAATAAAAGAGTTATTAGGGTTTAAAAAATGTTGAGATTCTCTCACCTGAAGGCCACGCCCCATCCGGAGGGACTATAAAACCCGGAAGTGTTGAGTGCCTCAGACACTCTCTGCAAGATGGGGGAGCGAGAGGGTCACGTCTCTCAGTCTGAGCTGTGAATAACACTGAACACATGTCTCCTAAACTGTGAGTTGTTTAACTGACCTGTCAGTGCCCTTAATGTGGTTTGAAAATATAGTTTAAAAATGCTAAAGCTGTGTTGCCTTTGGTTTAGAAATGCTAAAGCTGTGTTGCCTTTGGTTTGGAAATGCTAAAGCTGTGTTGCCTTTGGTTTGGAAATGCTAAAGCTGTGTTGCCTTTGGTTTGGAAATGCTAAAGCTGTGTTGCCTTTGGTTTGGAAATGCTAAAGCTGTGTTGCCTTTGGTTTGGAAATGCTAAAGTTGTGTTGCCTAATTAAAGTTGCCGTGTCTAATTAAAGTTGCCGTGCCTAATTAAAGTTGCTTTGCCTAATTAAAGTTGCCTTACCTAATTAAAGTTGCCTTGCCAAATTAAAGTTGCCTTGCCTAATTAAAGTTGCCTTGCCTTCTATATAATTAAAAGTCTAATCTTGACCACTTCCTGTTTGCGCTTTATATTGATTTTAGAATAAAACGCTACCACGTACGACTGTGATTTTTAGCCTTCTTAGTCAGAGACCCCTCCGCTCATCAGGTGCCGAGGATTTTTCCCATTGATGAAAATTAAAAGAGTTATTAGTGTTTAAAAATGTTGAGATTCTCTCTCCTGTCAATCACACCATGACGGCCACGCCCCTTGAGGGGGGAGGGACAATAAAACCCAGAAGTGTGTGCGTTGCTCAGTCTCTGCAAGATGTAGGATGGAGAGGTCACGACACACTTGAATTTGGTGGCCTTGCACCCTGCTTGAAATGGAATTTCAAGGAATAGCCAGCCGTGAGTCAACTGCCAGCCCACCAGCCGCGAGTGAGTGAGCCACCAGCCCAATAATCCATTCGGCCCACAATGTCCATACTAGCCCTCTGGAAACCAGTCCCTTCAGCCCATAACACCCATACTAGCGCTCCAGAACATCCCCCCCACGGGCCACCAATATTGGAATTGGTGGAGAGGTGAAATATTGCGTTGGGGGACCAGCCCTCCAGTGTGATGCTGGGACCCAACGGGACCACTTAGTCTAGTAGAAACATAAAATTCTTAAGGGATTGGACAGGCTAGATGCAGGAAAAAAAATTCCGATGTTGGCAGAGTTCAGAACCAGGGGTCACAGTTTGAATATATGGGGTGGGCCATTTAGGACTGAGATGAGGAAAAACCTTTTCACCCAGAGAGTTGTGAATCCACCTCGATAAAATCACCCCTCATGCGCCTGCGCTCCAAGGAATAGTCCCAGACTACTCAACCTCTCCCTATAGCTCAGACCCTCTAGTCCTGGCAAAATGATGAGAAGAATGTTGGTCGACTCTTTTCATGCTCCCTTTAAAGTTGTCACATTCACGGGAAGATTTATTATTCTCCATGTGAAATATTTAAAAAGTGAATTAAAAGTGTATTGCTGTATTAATAGGAAAAGTATCGAATAGTGTGAAAAATCTGCTCATACTTTACTATCAAATTCCATAGCGTTATGAATTAATTAGGATATACTGTTTTAATTTTCTTTAAAAAACCTTTTGGAAACATAGAAAATAGGTGCACGAGTAGGTCCTTCGAGACAGCACTGCCATTCAATATGATCATGGCTGAACATCCAAAATCAGTACCCCGTTCCTGCCTTCTCCCTATATTTCTTGATTCCGTTAGCCCTAAGAACTATTTTATATCTAACTCTCTCTTGAAAACATCCATTGAATTGGGCTCCACTGCCACATATCCACATATGGACGACAGATGGCACAATGGGCTAAGTGTTCGTCTGGCGACCGGAAGGTAGCCGGTTCGAATCCCGCTTGGAGTGCATACTGTCGTTGTGTCCTTGGGCAAGACACTTCACCCACCTTTGCCTGTGCGTGAATGTGTGTGAGTGATTGGTGGTGGTCGGATGGGCCGTAGGCGCAGATTGGCAGCCACGCTTCCGTCAGTCTGCCCCAGGGCAGCTGTGGCTACAGAGGTAGCTTACCACCACCGAGTGTGACTGAGGAGTGAATGAATAATGCGATGTAAAGCGCCTTGAGTATTAGAAAGGTGCTATATAAATCCCATCCATTATTATTATTATTATTATTATATCCTAATTAATTCATAACGCTATGGAATTTGATGGTAAAGTATGAGCAGATTTTTCACACTATTCGATACTTTTCCTATTAATACAGCAATACACTTTTAATTCACTTTTTAAATATTTCACGTGGAGAATAATAAACCTTCCCGTGAATGTGACAACTTTAAAGGGAGCATGAAAAGAGTCGACCAACATTCTTCTCATCATTTTGCCAGGACTAGAGGGTCTGAGCTATAGGGAGAGGTTGAGTAGTCTGGGACTATTCCTTGGAGCGCAGGAGCATGAGGGGTGATTTTATCGAGGTGTATAAAATCATGAGAGGAATAGATCGGGTAGATGCGGAGTCCCTTGCTCAGGGTAGGTGAACCAAAGACAAGACGACATAGGTTTAAGGTGAAGTTTGAAAAAGATTTAAGGGCCTGTCTCACTTACGTGACTTTTCAGCAACTGTCTACGACCTTCAAGCTCGGGGGCACTTGCCTGACAAACCTCGAGCTGGAACGACCGTCAGCGATGAAACCGCGAGCTGTATCGACCGTTAGCACACACACACACACAAACGAATCGCAAAGGCGGGGCCAGGGAAAGCGGGGGAGCGCTGTCTGAAATTCACACAGTGCATAGCCAAGGTGATACCCGCGATGAACAGGAAGTTTAAAGACGGCTGGCACAGTGTACGGTAAGTTCTTTAAAAGAGTGCGGTGGGGGGGGGGGTGGGGGAGGGAGGGAAGAAGTGGGGAGAAGGAGTGGAGACACTTTTAAGAAGCCACATACACAGCTGTAAAGTTTAGCGGACATTTAACATTACCGGACTGTTTTCCTTGGTTCTGAAAACTCGTGCTTACGTTTATTTTCCCCAATGAGTCAATTAAAATGCCCAGTCAGCAAAGGAGATTTCCTACGGCTACCTCGACTGCCTATAACCACATGGCGATCTCACTACCACTGCACTACGAGTTTAAAATAATCGAAATAACTCGCAGAAAAAATTTCAGCTTGTTGAAAATTTTTCTTCGACCAAACTGAGGCCGCGCGTGTGTGAGAACTCCCCTCGAGCATGAAGGACAGTTACAGTGACCACCTACGACCACGTATCGATCATGTTTTGAGTTTGTGGCGAGTGCAAACTCTCCTAAACTCGCAAATTAACTCCTACAAGGCCAAATCAGGAGGCAGCTCGAATGTCGGCGTAGCATCACTCCCTGACGAGCTCAATGCATTTTACGCACGCTTTGATAGGGAGAACACTGATGTGCCTTCTCGAGCCCCCATTCCCTGTGATGGTATTTCAGTCACCATCACAGAGGCCGATGTCAGGAAATCCTTCAGAGGGGTGACCCTCGAAAAGCGTCTGGACCTGATGGTATACCCGGTCGTGTTCTAAAAACCTGTGCAGACCAACTGGCTGGAGATTTTTAGACATTTTCAACCACTCACTTCTGAGGTCTGAGGTTCCCACCTGCTTTAAAATGGCATCAATTATACCGGTGCCCAAGGTGATGTGCCTCAATGACTATCGACCAGTGGCACTAACATCACAAATCAACTCCTACCTCAACAAAAACCTGAACCCAATGCAGTTTGCCTACCACCACAACAGATCAACGGTGGATGCGATCTCACTGGCTCTCCACTCCGCTCTGGCCACTTGGACAACAAAACTCATAATTCAGGCTGTTATTCATCGATTACAGCTCGGCATTTAATCCAATCATCCCCTCCAATCTGGTTACCAAACTCGCAGAAATGGCTCTCTGCACATCCCTCTGCAATTGGATCCTCGACTTCTTCATTCACAGACCACAGACTGTTCGAATTGGTGGAAAGGTGTCAGCCTCGATAACAATCAGCACGGGAGCACCTCAAGGCTGCGTGCCCAGCCCCCTGATGTACTCACTCTATACTCATGACTGCGTCACTGGTCATAGTGCGAACTCCATCATCAGGTTCGCTGACGGCACCACTGTTGTGGGACGTATCACTGGCTATTATCTAGTGTAGCTGGGACAAGTTGGGCCAAACGGCCTGTTTCCACGCTGTATCACTCTATGGTTATAACTGGAGGAGACCCACATGGTCACAGGTAGAAGATGCAAACCCCACACAGATAGCAGCCGAGTTCAGGATGACACATTGGCGCAGCAGTGGAGTTGCTGCCTTACACCCCTTACAGAGACCTGGGTTTGATCCTGACTATGGGTGCAGTCGGCATGGAGTTTATACATTCTCCCCGTGACCTCGTGGGTTTTCCTCCGGGTGCCTCGGTTTCATCCCGCACTCCAAAGACGCACAAGTTTGAAGGTTTATTGGTTTCTGTACATTATAAAGTGTCCCTAGTGTGTAGGATAGTGCTAGTGTACGGGGTGATCACAGGTGGTTGTCGGCTCGGTGGGCTGAAGGGCCTGTTGCCCTCGAGTTTTCACTGTTTCTCATGAGTGGTGGCTCCATCGAGTGTGGCTGCCTAGCCTGCAAAGCTGTCTGTCCTTTCATTCTTTTTGTTATTTAAAGTTTGTTTCTGGAGATCTTTTAGTCTTTTTTATGTGGGGGGAGGAGGAGACTGTTTTCTTGGTCACTTCCTGTTCGAGGATGCAACTATTCCCTGAGCTGCATCTTCGCCCCCCCTCCTCGCGGCCTACCATCTGGATTGGCGCGGCCTTTCCTGCCGGAACCCGGCCAGAGCCTCAGCTTCGACAGCGGCGGCGCAGCAATGGATTCCATCGCTGAGCGAGCGATGCCTTACCGGGGTCGCCGTGTTGGAGCTCCGGAATGCTGGGACTGCCGACTTTGACACCGCGGAGCTGTGGACTGCTGAGCTTCCAGCCGCTGGCGGCGCTGACTTTCCAGCTGCAAGCGGCGCTGACTTTAACATTGCGGTGCCCTGGGATCTCTCGCCGAGGTCGCCAGTGTTGAATCTCCGCCCAGCTCGGCCTGTGGACTTTGGAAGCCGCGGCCTCCAGTAGGAAACGGCCGTTTCAGAGGCTCCGGGCCGCTGAGAGTGTTCTTCTGTTCAAGGGCCTGAAACATCGGGCCGTCGTTGCAGTGACTGCAGAGGCCTCAATAGGCCCCGACCACGGGTGAACAGAGGAAGAGGACTGAACTTTGGTGCCTTCCCTCACAGTGGGAAACGCTGATTCCGCTGTGGGGGGGGGGGGGGGGGGGGGGGGATGTTTTTTTATGTTTTATGTTAAATTCTAAAGTGTTGTGTTTATCTTATTTGTGTGCTGCATGGTAACTCAAATTTCACCGCACCAATTGGTGTATGTGACAATAAATGTCCTTTGTCCTTTTCCACACTGTATCTTTGGTAAAGTAAATCTACTCGGTTGATTCTGCCGGCCAAAAGTAACCCGAGTCTGACACACAATGTTGCTTTAACATGAATTTAAAGGAATAATTGTAAGGCCCACAAATAAATGAGAAATTGCTATCTTTAAAGCTGTTCCTTAAATCAAACAAAATAACGGTTAGAGGAAATTGCTATTTGTTTAGGTTAATCCACAAGGTGTGAGAAAGATCTTGATCAGACCATGGTGTCAATCCAGGGTATTAATGAAGAAAATCCGTAATGCTAATCCAAAGGGGAAAATAAATAAATGGAATTACTAAATTCACTCCTGGTGATTCATAAACAGTCCAAAAAAGTGTTTCCTCCTGTTTATGTTAAAGAAAAGTCTGAATTGTGTGGAATAGGATGAGGACGGACCACATTGAAACTTACCGAATAGTGAAAGGCCTGAATAGAGTGGATGTGGAGAGGATTTTTCACTAGTGGGAGAGTCTAGGACCACAGGTCATAGCCTCAGAATTAAAGGGCGTTCCTTTCGGGAGGAGATGAGGAAGATTTTGTTTAGCCGGAGAGTGGGGAATCTGTGGAATTTATTGCTACAAAAGGCTGTGGAGACAAATCATTGGGTATTTTTAAGGCAGGGAGAGTTAGATTCTTGATTAGTCATGGGTTATGGGGAGAAGGCAGAAGAATGGGGTTAGAAGGGAGAGATAGACCAGCCATGATTGGTGGCGGAGCAGACTAGATGGGCCGAATAGCCTAATTCTACTGCTATTCCTTATGACATGATTCAATAGCGGAGTAGACGTTTAGTTTTAGTTTAGAGATTCAGCGTGGAAACAGGCCCTTCAGCCCACCTGGTCTACGCCGACCAGTGATCCCCGCATAGCAACACTATCCTACGCACACTAAGGACCTACATACCTGTACGTCTTTGAACTGAGTAGACTTGATGGGCCGAATGGCCTAATTCTGTTCATATTATTTATGAACTTATGAATACTGTTCTTTCTTCAAAAATGAATATACCCACATTCCATGGCGAGATTCACAACCTGGTAAAAAAAGTTAATTATCATATTCCTTTATTACATCTATCAAATCCTTTAATCTCCAATGTTTGTTGCCTTTGATCCTCAAATCTCTTTCACCAAAATTGCACACACCATTTCCTTCATAAACACGCAATCATATCTTAATTATAATTTAATTGACAGTAAGTTCATACTTATCTTGCAAAATTTACTAAGATACTACCATTAGATTTAATTGAACTGATTATTTGTAATAAGCATGACTGGGAGATAATACCAAAGTACAGAAACATAGAAAGCT
Organism: Amblyraja radiata; assembly: GCF_010909765.2. Lineage (NCBI taxonomy): Eukaryota > Metazoa > Chordata > Chondrichthyes > Rajiformes > Rajidae > Amblyraja > Amblyraja radiata. The sequence continues at coordinate 108,204,193 of NC_045959.1, read as the reverse complement.
AGAAGATAGAACCAGGATTAGGCTTGCCTTGGGCTTGCTCCACAATTCAGCATGAGCTCCAATTCAATATCCTGTTCCTATTTTGCCGGTGCAGGCTCGAAGGGCCTAATGGCCTCCTCCTGCACCTATTTTCTATGTCCCTTAATCCCTTTGGCACAAAGAAATATGTCTTAGTTTAGAGTTCCAATGCGGAAACAGGCCCTTCGGCCCACCAAGTCTGTACTGGCCAGCCATCCCCGCTCTCTAACACTATCCTCGCACACTAAGGACAATTTACATTCACACCAAGCCAATGAGCCGACAAACCTCTACGTCTTTGGAGTGTGGAAGGAAACGAGAGTTCCTGGAGAAAACCCATGCAGGTCACGGGGAGAACCTACAAACACCGTACAGACCCATAGTCAGGATCGAACCCGGGTCTCTGGTGTTGTAAGGCAGCAACTCTACTGCTGCGACCACTTCTTTAGAATCGTAGGATCATACACCACGGGAACAGGCCTTTTGGCCCAACCTGCCCATATTGTCCAAGATTCCCCATCTACACTAGACCCAACTACAATTAGGCCAATATTCCTCTAAACCATCTCATCAATGTACCTGTCCAAATGTCTTTTAAACATTGTTATACTAGGTCTTTGGCCCAATAACAATTCCGGACACATTTGCAACAGAAGGGACAACTGATGTGAAGTTGCTTTCCCAGATAAGCCATTAATCTTTGGCATCTTAACACAGACATGTACGTTTTTACATCTTTAGGGATTTAACAGCAGTAGGCATGGTGCAAAGTTACATGACACAATAACTCAACAGCAGTATTTAGGATGCCAGTTAAAGGATGGTTTTGGCAGATGATGAATGAAGAAAGCTGTTGCTGGAGTAAGGAATAGACTAGTTTCCAAAATAATGGTCACAAAGTTCTGGCGTAACTCAGCAAGTCAAGCATGAGCTCTGGAGCACAGTGGAGCAGCGGTAGAGTTGCTGCCTTACAGTGCCAGAGACCCAGGTTCGATCCCGACTATGGGTGCTGTGGGTACGGAGTTTGCACGTTCTCCCCGTTTTCTCCGGGTGCTTCGGTTTAGTTTAGAGATCCAGTGGGGAAACAGGCCCTTCGGCCCACCGGGTACGCGCCGACCAGCGAACCCTGCACATTAACACTATCCTACACCCACTCGGGACAATTTTTACATTTACCAAGCCAATTAACCTACAAACCTGTACGTCTTTGGAGTGTGGGGGGAAACGGAGGATCAGGGAGAAATCCCACGCAGGTCATGGGGAGAACGTATAAAATCCGTACAGACAGCACCCGTAGTCGGGATTGAACCCGGGTCTCCGGCGCTGTATTCGCAGTGAGGTAGCAACTCTACCGCTGCGCCACCGTGACGTCCTTTCCTCCCACATTCCAAAATCCTCCAGGTTTGTAGGTTAATTGGCTTCTGTAAATTGTCCCGGAAGTATTGGATAGCACTAGTGTGTAAGAAGGAACTGCAGATGCTGGTTTAAACCGAAGATAGCCGCAAAAAGCTGGAGTAACTCAGCGAGACAGGCAGCATCTCTGGAGAGAAGGAATGCGTGGCATTTCAGGTCGAGACCCTTCTTCAGACGGGATAGAACTAATGTACGGGGTGATTGTTGGTTGGCATGGACCAGGGCTGAAGGGCCAGTTTCCATGCTGTACCTCTAAACTAAACTAAACTCAACATTAAACCTGGATAAGTGACATTTTGTCTCCTCACAGAGCTGGCCATTATTGCTCCGATCTATGCCAAACAATGGCAGGTCATAGTGTTCAAGAAGGAACTGCAGATGCTGGAAAATCGAAGGTACACAAAATTGCTGGAGAAATTCAGCGGGTGCAGCAGCATCTATGGAGCGAAGGAAATAGGCGACGTTTCGGGCCGAAACCCTTCTTCAGACTGATGGGGGGTGGGGGGGAGAAGGAAGGAAAAAGGGGGAGGAGGAGGAGCCCGAGGGCGGGCGGGTGGGAGGGTGGGAGGAGACAGCTAGAGGGTTAAGGAAGGGGAGGAGACAGCAAGGACTAGCAAAATTGGGAGAATTCAACGTTAATGCCATCCGGACGCAAGGTCCCCAGGCGGAATATGAGGTGCTGTTCCTCCAATTTCCGCTGGTGCTCACTCTGGCAATGGAGGAGACCCAGGACAGAGAGGTCGGATTGGGAATGGGAGGGGGAGTTGAAGTGCTGAGCCACCGGGAGGTCAGGTTGGTTATTACGGACTGAGCGGAGGTGTTCGACGAAACGATCGCCCAACCTCCGCTTAGTCTCCCCGATGTAAATCAGCTGACATCTAGAGCAGCGGATGCAGTAGATGAGGTTGGAGGAGATACAGGTGAACCTTTGTCGCACCTGGAACGACTGCTTGGGTCCTTGAATGGAGTCGAGGGGGGAGGTGAAGGGACAGGTGTTGCATTTCTTGCGGTTGCAACGGAAAGTGCCCAGGGAGGGGGTGGTGCGGGAGGGAAGGGAAGAATTGACGAGGTAGTTGCGGAGGGAGCGGTCTTTGCGGAAGGCAGACATGGGGGGAGATGGGAAGATGTGGCTAGTGGTGGGGTCACGTTGGAGGTGGCGGAAATGGCGGAGGATTATGTGTTGTATTTGCCGGCTGGTGGGGTGAAAGGTGAGGACCAGAGGGACTCTGCCCTTGTTGCGAGTGCGGGGATGGGGAGAGAGAGCAGTGTTACGGGGTATGGATGAGACCCTGGTGTGAGCTTCATCTATGGTGGCGGAGGGGAATATCCCCGTTCCCTGAAGAACGAGGACATTTCCGATGCCCTGGTATGGCAGGTCATAAGTAGGGTTGCCAACTTTCCCACTCCCTAATAAGGGACAAAAGATCAAAATAAGGGAAAAATTTCCAACGGCAATGCGTTGACCGACACGGCTGTGGCTGGGTGAATGATGAGTTGGCCCGGGTGCGGGATTGCACACAAAGCCCAGCCGGCGGGCCAGCTGAGGAATTTGGGCACAACGTCGCACGCAAAGTCCAGCACCCCATCCAACTCATGAACCGATGATCAGCAATGAGGAGGGGTGGTGGTGTCGGCGGTAAGCGAAGGTCCGAAGGTCGGACAGCTGGACGGGTTGCCGACCGACGGCGCCACGGGCGAGGCACTGCTGCTGCACTCCATGGGCTGCACTACATCGGGACGGGTGATGCGGGGCCGGACGCGGCCCTCCGACCTGACAGTCCCCTCGACCCGAGTAGTAGCAGTCAAATACGGGGCAAGGGCAGTCCCCTATGGGACAACCTAATTTAGCCCAATAAATGGGATGTCCCAGCTAATACGGGACAGTTGGAAACCCTAGTCATAAGTGATGGGAGCAAAATTAGGCCATTCAGCCCATCTTGTCTACTCCGCCATTCAACCATGGCTGATCAATCTCTCCCTCCTAACCTCATTCTCCTGCCCATAACCCCTGGCACCGTACTAAATGAGAATCTATTTATCTCTGCCTTAAAAATATCTTTCTCCTATGGAACAACTTTCTGTGGCAAAGAATTCAACAGATTCACCACCCTCCGACTAAAGAAATTGCTTCTCGTCTCCTTCCTAAAGGAACGTTCTTTAATTCTGAGGCTACCTGGAGCTCATTGCTCTTAAGACAGTGGAATTGATTGTAGACTTTAGGAGAGCTCCCCCTCCCCTCACCATCATCTCCAAGGACCTTAAATGGGGGGGCCACAGTCAAAAAGCCACAACAGAAGATGTACTTCTTGCGGAAGCTGAGGAAGCATAACCTGCCACAGGCAATGATGGTCCAATTCTATACGGCCATCGTAGAGTCTGTCCTCACCTTCTCCATCATGGTCTGGTTTGGCTCAGCCACCAAGCACGACATCCGGAGGCTGCAGCGTATCGTTCGATCAGCTGAGAAGGTTATTGGCTGCAACCTTCCCTGCGGGTAAGATCATCTCTGACTCCTCTAACCCTGCCCACAAACTCTTTGAATCACTTCCCTCTGGAAGGCGACTCCGGACTGTCAAAGCTGCCACAGCCAGACATAAAAACAGCTTTGTTCCACGAGTAGTAGCTCTTATCAACAGCCAAAAATATGTAGCCTCCTTTTGCTCTGGTATTTTATTAAATCACATGTTTAATCGACAATGTTATATTATTAATGTTTTATGTGTCATTCCTAACTGTCACTGTATGTCATGTTGACATTTGCGGGTGGAGCGCCCAGGAAAATTCCTTGTATGTGAATACTTGGCTAATAAACTTATTAATTCATTCATTCATACATCCTCTCCATGTGAGGATCCTCTCCACATCCACTCTATCCAAGCCTTTGCACTATTCAAGCTCTACCACAGACTCTCCTCATCTAGTTCCCCGTAAGGTAGCCACAGTGTCACCCATTTTGAGTACTGATCATTCTCAAAATGCAGACATTATTCTCACATTACACATTCTCTCAATAAAGACTTTATCAGTGGAAGACAAGAAAGCAGCTGTGAGTATTGATTAGTATTGTATGTCTAAATATTAATGAGCTCTGTAGATGGCTGTTGTTTTCTCTCCTTGGCTTCAAAGGCAAGGAGAGAATTATCTGACAATTAAATATCACTGCAGTTCAGTAATTTAAACATTCATGTCACTAACCTTCCCCCCGGTGGAGTAGGTTACATGAATCCTGCCACAGTTGTGCAGCTGGTAGAACTGCCGCCTCACAACGCCAGAGGCCCAGGTTCAATCCCGACCTCGGGTGCTGTCTGTGTGGAGTTTGCATGTTCTCCTTGTGACCACGTGGGTTTCCTCCGAGTGCTCCGGTTTCCTCCCACATCTCAAAGACTAGCGGGTTTGTTGGTTAGGTTTGTAGGTTAATCGGCCTCTGTAAATTGCCCTGAGTGTGCAGGGAGTGGATGAGAAACTGGGCTAACATAGAACTAGTGTGAATGCTTGGATAGAATGGATGTGGAGAGAATGTTTCCACTAGTGGGAGAGTCTAGGTCTAGAGGTCATAGCCTCAGAATTAAAGTACGTTCTTTTAGGAAGGAGTTGAGGAGGCCTTTCTTCAGTCAGAAGGTGGTGAATCTGTGGAATTATTTACCAGAGAAGGCTGTGGAGGCCAAGTCAGTGGATATTTTTAAGGTAGAGATTTAATTTACAATCCAATCCCTCCCATCCTCCACCCACAAAGAAAAACATTCCCCACAATCATGCCATCAGATGCTATTTTTATCACGCCCAGGAGAGATTGAGGAAGCATTTAGGATTAGATTGAGGAAGGATTGAGGAACCATTGTGGGTGGCACAGTGTCGCCGCGGTAGTGTTGCTGCCTTACAGCGCAGGAGACCCAGGTTCGATCCCAAATATAGGTGCTGGTCTATACGTTCTCCCCGTGACCTGCGGGGTTTTCTCCGGGATCTTCGGTGTCCTCACACACACCAATGACGTACAAGGTTGTGGGTTAATTGGCTTGGTATAGATGTAAAATGGTCCCTAGTATGTGTTAGGATAGTGTTAGCGTGGGGGATCGCTGGTCGGCAAGGATTCGGTGAGCTGAAGGGCCTGTTTTCCACGCTGTAGCTCGAAACTAAACTAAACTAAACTAAACTAGATGCAAGAGAGTGCAAATTCTTTGGCAACTTGGACAAAAGAAAAATACACAACCATTTGTAAGTTTATCACTAAGGTACAGATAAGTAAGATTTAACATGTCATCTGTTTAGTTTGGTTTAGTTTAGAGATAGATCCCACTGAGTGCGCCGACCAGTGATCCCCGCACATTGACACTATTCTACAGAAGGTAGGGACAATTTACATTTATACCAAGCCAATTAACCTAGAAACCTGTACGTCTTTGGAATGTGGGAGGAAACCGAAGATCTCTAAGAAAACCCACGTGGCACGGGGAGACCATACAAAATCCGTACAGGATCAAAACTGTGCCTCTGGTGCTGCAAGTGCTGTAAGGCAGCAACTCCACTGCTGTGCCACCGTGCCACTACACTGTGTACACACACTCCACCTCTGGCAGCTTGTTAAGACAGGTCGAGGAACACACCATCTTTTCAGAGTGAAGTAATTGCCTTCATCTAGTGACACTAATTAATTCTGCCTCTCTCCATGAAGTGGTTTGAAGCTATTGCTCAGGCAGATTATAGATTTGCTTAATTGTTGGAATAGGGAGAAGTACTTGAGGCAGATCAATCAGGCTGGAGGTGGCATGAAATGTGAACCACTTTGCATCGCGATATCCAATTATTAAATTCTGATAACATGCACGCTTTCCCCAATCGTTCCAAGGTTTCCGCATGCCTCTCACCAAAGTTAGAGTGGGAACTTGTGAAAATTCAACTGCAAAGTCTTTGGCAGCAGAAAAGAAAGATACTCGTAATTGCCAAATTCTAAGATGTAGGCACAAGGAACTGCTGATGCTGGTTTACAAAAAAATATACAAAGTGCTGGAGTAAGAGTCTCAGAGTCTCTGCACACAGAGTCTTTTGCCCAGAGTAGATGAATCAAGGACCAGAGGACATAGGTTCAAGGTGAAGGTGAAAATAGGAATCTGAGGGGTAGCTTTCTCACAAAAAGAGTGAGTGGGTGTATGGAACGAGCTGCCAGAGGAGGTAGTTGAGGCAGGGACTGTCCCATCATTTATGAAACAGTTAAACAGGTAGATGGTTTGGACAGGTTTGGAGGGTTATGGACCTAATGCTGGCAGGTGGGACTAGTGTAGATGGGACATGGTGGCCGGTGTCGGCAGGTTGGGCCGATGGGCCTGTTTCCTTATTGTATGACTCTGACTATCTCAGCAGATCAGGCATCATCTCTTAATGGTGATATTTCGGCGCAGGGACTTTCTTTTTGATATTTTCCTTTCATTGCTCAGGTCATAAGGTCATAAGGACGAGGGTGTGGCGGCTCCCAAGGGTCGCCATTATAACTGTCGAACCCCTCGGCACGGGAGTGGTTCAGTCCGGAGGCGGCCCTTAACCAGAGGGTTTAAAGGCAGGGGTTTGGGTGCCATCTTTCTCTCGTTTGGACTTCCCTACAACCGGGAGGAACACAATTAAAGGTGCCTCTCAAAATACTTGACTCCTCTCTTCCTTGTTGAGACCCACGCACCACAAGGGGTAGAATTAGGCCATTCGGCCCATCGTCTACTCTATGCTTATCTCATCTTGTTACTATTTTACTGACCATTATTATTTACTAATGACATTTCTGTTTATCTTGTTATCCATTAATCTTATAAACTGTAACAAAATACAAAGCTCAATTTCAAACCCCACTTCATCCCTGCTAAACAATTTAATGAATCTAATTAATCTATTTTGCAGCTTTAAATTTTATTACATACTTCCTATAGTGATATTCCAAAAAGTGTTCCTAACTTTTCAATTAAAGTCGGGTACAAAATCAAAGCTCTGGTATGTTAGCTTTCATAGCAAAAGGATTTGAGTATAGGAGCAGGGAGGTTCTACTGCAGTTGTACAGGGTCTTGGTGAGACCACACCTGGAGTATTGCGTACAGTTTTGGTCTCCAAATCTGAGGAAGGACATTATTGCCATAGAGGGGGTGCAGAGAAGGTTCACCAGACTGATTCCTGGGATGTCAGGACTGTCTTATGAAGAAAGACTGGATAGACTTGGTTTATACTCTCTAGAATTTAGGAGATTGAGAGGGGATCTTATAGAAACTTACAAAATTCTTAAGGGGTTGGACAGGCTAGATGCAGGAAGATTGCTCTCGATGTTGGGGAAGTCCACGACAAGGGTTTCACAGCTTAAGGATAAGGGGGAAATCCTTTAAAACCGAGATGAGAAGAACTTTTTTCACACAGAGAGTGGTGAATCTCTGGAACTCTCTGCCACAGAGGGTAGTCGAGGCCAGTTCATCGGCTATATTTAAGAGGGAGTTAGATGTGGCCCTTGTGGCTAAGGAGATCAGAGGGTATGGAGAGAAGGCTGGTACGGGATACTGAGTTGGATGATCAGCCATGATCATATTGAATGGCGGTGCAGGCTCGAAGGGCCGAATGGCCTACTCCTGCACCTAATTTCTATGTTTCTATGTTTCTATGTTTCCCCTGTTTCTGTATTCTATAGGGAGGTTGCACGGCGATCGAGGTCACGACCCGTACAGTTGTCACCCATAGCCAACTGGAGTACACGCAGTGAACTGCAGGTAAGCATTTACTATGATTGCCAGCACAGCGGGCCCTTCTTCTGTCCCAGCATCCGGACTCCACGCTGACTGGTTCCACACTCGCGGACCCCGGGCTGTCTATCCCCGCGCCCGAGGAGGAGGTCGGTGTGCCGATGCATCGCGGTCAGTGACTTTGGGTGGGTGGATGGACCAGACTAAAATTTAGTAAAATGTACTGGCAACGACATCGTTTTCTTAAAAGAAGAATCTTTTTAAAGTTAGTCATGCATGTCAGCAAATGCAAATAGGACACAAACCATCCCTTTGCTAAAATTGTCATTGTTGCAATCCTTTGTACCTCCATATTGAATTTCGGCCTTATTAATTCAAAAGAGAATTAACAATTGAACACCGTCGGGATGGCATGCAATTCAATGTAGCATCACGCAATCATTCCAAATAGCTGTCATTTGTCACACATCGAGAATAAGAAAAGTTTTTGACATTAAATTTGCACATTACAAATTTAGCTCTTTTTGCTATTTTTACGATGGCATCACAATCAGATTTCTCATTCTTTCCCATGATTTTTCCTTCATGATATAATGTTAGGTTGCGTGAATGTTGACAACCTCAATGAAAAGGAACATTGAAAAACAATTTTGAACATCATATAAATTGAAATGTTTTCTGATTAGAATAACAACATTAGAAATACATTAGGAAAGGTTTAGAAAGATATGGGGCAAATGTGGGTTGTAGGTGGGACTAGTATAGATGGGGCATCTCGGTCGGCTTAGGCAAGTGGATCAAAGTTGGGCGCTGGGGCCTGTTTACTTGCTGTATCTCTAAACTAAACTAAGCCAAGACTTGGGACGACAGATGGCACAATGGGCTAAGTGTTCGGCTGGCAACCGGAAGGTAGCCGGTTCGAATCCTGCTTGGAGTGCATACTGTCGTTGTGTCCTTGGGCAAGACACTTCACCTTTGCCTGTGTGTGAATGTGTGTGAGTGATTGGTGGTGGTCGGAGGGGCCGTAGGCGCAGATTGGCAGCCACGCTTCCGTCAGTCTGCCCCAGGGCAGCTGTGGCTACAGAAGTAGCTTACCACCACCGAATGTGACTGAGGAGTGAATGAATAATGCGATGTAAAGCGCCTTGAGTATTAGAAAGGCGCTATATAAATCCCATCCATCATTATTATTATTATTAAGACTCTCTCTCTATGACTATTATTGGTTTATTTTTGTTGAATGAATGAATGAATGAATATTGGCCAAGTATTCACATACAAGGAATTTGCCTTGGTGCTCCGCCCGCAAGTGACAACATGACATACAGTGACAGTTAGGAATGACACATAAAACATTAAACATTAATAATGAAACATTATCGTTTAAACACGTGAATTACATAAAATACTAGAGCAAAAGGAGGCTACAGATTTTTGGTTATTGAGTAGAGCTACTACTCGTGGAAAAAAGCTGTTTTTATGTCTGACTGTGGAAGCTTTGACAGTCCGGAGTCACCTTCCAGAGAGAAGTGATTCATAGAGTTTGTGGCCAGGGTGAGAGGGGTCAGAGATTATCTTACCCGCTCGCTTCCTGGCCCTTGCAGTGTACAGTTCATTAATGGAGGAAGGTTGCAGCCAATAACCTTCTTAGATGATCGGACGATTCGCTGCAGCCTCCGGATGTCGTGCTTGGTGGCTGAGCCAAACCAGACCATGATGGAGAAGGTGAGGACAGACTCTACGATGGCCGTATAGAATTGGACCATCATTGCCTGTGGCAGATTGTGCTTCCTCAGCTGCCGCAGGAAGTACATTCCTTATAGTTTAATTTAGTATAGAGATATAACTTAGAAACAGGCCCTTCAGCCCACCGAGTCCATGCCGAGCATCGATCACTCATTCATAATAGTTCCTATGTTATCCTGTTTTCGCAACAACTCCCTACACATTAGGGGCAATTTACAGAGGCCAATTAACCTACAAACCTTTGGGATGTGGGAAGAAACCAGAGAATCTGGAGGAAACCCACAAGGTCACAGGGAGAACGTGCAAACTCCACACAGACAGCATCTGAGGTTGGGATGGAACCCGGGTCTCCAGCGCTGAGGCAGCAGCTCCACCAGCTGTGCCAATGCGCTGTCCCTATTTTTATCAAAATGAAATAATTTTAGTATCGAGCTTTCTTTATTTCTCTGCATTGGTTATGTAACAGGCAGAGATTTCACTCATCGAACCCAAATAGAAAAATAGCTGATCCCAGTCATTTAGAAAATGTGTAGGAACTGCAGATGGTGGTTTAAACTGAAAATAGACACAAAATGCTGGAATAACTCAGCAGGCCAGGAAGCATCTCTGCAGAGAAAAAATGGGTGACATTTCGGGTCGAGTCTTCAATCTGAAGAAGGGTCTCGACCTGAAACGTCACCCATTCCTTCTCTCTGGAGATGCTACCTGTCCCGTTGATTTACTCCAGCATTTGTGCCTATTTTTAGTCATTCACACAATACTTTTTCAGTAAGAGAACCTCCAGAATTCTGAAAAATTGCTGAACTGCAAGGACACGAATGTGATTCTCTCTACAAATATGCAAATTTAATTCACTGAAACTTATAGAATAATGAAAGGCTTGGATTGTGTAGACGATGTTTCCACCAGTGGGAGAGTCTAGGACCAGAGGTTATAGTCTCAGAATTAAAGGACGTTCCTTTAGGAAGGAGATGAGGAGGAATTTCTTTAGTCAGAGGGTGGTGAATCTGTGGAATTATTTGCCACATAAGGCTGTGGAGGCTAAGTCAATGGATATTTTTAAGGCAGAGATAGATAGATTATTGATTAATACGGGTGTCAGAGGTTATGGGGAGATGGCTGGAGAATGGGGTTAAGAGGGAGAGATAGATCAGCCATGATTGAATGGCGGAGTAGGCTTGATGGACCGAATGGCCTAATTCTGCTCCTATTACTTATGACCTTATGACCATTGTGCCTACCATCACTATTTTCGATTTCTTTCTTTAATTAATTGAGTCGCTTATCTTTGCTGAGATGCATAACTTTGCAATCTTTTAAAAGCTTTGTTTTTGAATACTGAAGCTGGAGATGAAACATTGAACGGAGACATAAGGAACTGCAGATTTGTCCCACCCCCGTCATTCTTTCCTCTCCCCGCTCCCTTCTAGCAGAAGGCAAAGAAGCTTAATAGCGTGCAGCACCAGACTCAGGAACAGCTTCTTCCTCTCTGCTATCAGGATTCTGAATGGCCCTTCCACGAGCTAGGTACTGTCCGAATCACCTCTACCATCTTGCGGAAATTGGACAACCTATGGAACTGTTGCACTACAATGCTGAGAATTATATTCTGTACTATATATCTTCCCATTTACTCTACTGATTGCACTTGAAATTGGCTCTATTGTATTTATGTATAGTATTATCTGATTTGATTAGATAGCATGCAAAACAAAACTTTTCACTGTACCTTGGTACACGTGACAATAATACATCTAAGAAGAACAGAGGGCTATAGAGACCAAGTCAGTGGATATTTTTAAGGCAGAGATAGATAAATTGTTGATTAGAACGGGAGTGTCAAGGGTTACGGGGGGAAGGCAGGAAAATGGGATTAGGAGGCATGATTGAATGGCGGAATAGACTCGATGGGCTGAATGGCTAATTCCACTCCTATAACTTGTGAACTTGTGAGGAATCAAGTTATTGGGTATACGAGGGTAGACATCTTCTGGAATTTGAGGATAAAAGGCTTTGAAGGATTAGGAACATAAAAGGTACAGGCCATTGGAAAGTGAGAGGCTGAGGTTGGTGGTTAGGTCGTAATGGGTGAGAGAAGATGGTCTGACAAAGGGGAAAGGGTCAAGAGAGCAGAACATTGGTGGGACCTCGACATACTTTGCATGTCAGAATTTGTAACTTTGCAAGCGCCCTTTATGGGCGACTATGCCAAGGTATGCAAGCAAAGCATTTCACTGCAACTTGTCATATGTGACAAAGTATTCGTTCATTCATTCATTCATTCATTCATTCATTCATTCATTCATTCATTCATTCATTCATTCATACTAGTTCATGATATGGTTGCTTCTTGGAATATATGATCTAATTTCCCCAGACATTGCTGAGAAATGATCCAGGGTGCTGGAAGTACCTCAGAAGGGTCAGGCTGCATTCATGGAGAAGATGGATAGGTGATGTATCGGGTCGGGCCACTAAATCTGGAAATCTCCAGGAAAATCTCACCGTTGTTGCAAAATAATCAGAAAAAATGACACATTGGGAAAGCCCATTTTCAGACGTATGGCTTTAGACTTTAGAGATACGGTATGGAAACAGGCCCTTCGGCCCACCGAGTCTGTGCCAATCACCCCATACACACGCACTATCCTGCACACTTGGGACAATTGACAATTCACAGAAGCCAATTAACCTACAGACCTGCACATCATTGGAGTGTGGAGGTAACCGGAGAAAACCCACGCGGTCACAGGGAGAACGTACAAACTCTGTACAGACGGCACACTTGGTGAAGACCAAACCCGGGTCTCTGGCTCTGTAAGCAGCAACTCCACTGCTGCGCCACTGTGGTGACCATTATGCAAAATTTACGAAGACATTCTAATAAAAAGCATTGCATGGTCTAGCATCTACACCAGGATTCCTATGTCAAAGAATGGGTAGAGTAGTAAGTATACTGTTATGTGGCAATGAGGCAGTAAAGAGTGAACTGCAAGCATGAAGCAGGTGGTGATACTGTGTCTTTACACATGCAACAAGTTACCCTGCGGAGGAGATATATTGAAAAGGAATCTGCTATAAAACCGTGAAGGAGGTGCAACATCTGGCACGCGTATATCTCCGGATGTTTAGTTTAGTTTAGTTCAGAGATACAGCGCGGAAATGGGCCCTAAGGCCCACCGAGTCTGCACCGACCAGCGATCCCCGCAAATTAACACTATCTTACACACCCACAGGAGGGACAATTTACATTCATACCATATAATAACCATATAACAATTACAGCACGGAAACAGGCCATCTCGACCCTTCTAGTCCGTGCCGAACACGTATTCTCCCCTAGTCCCATATACCTGCGCTCAAACCATAACCCTCCATTCCTTTCCCGTCCATATAACTATCCAATTTATTTTTAAATGATAAAAACGAACCTGCCTCCACCACCTTCACTGGAAGCTCATTCCACACAGCCACCACTCTCTGAGTAAAGAAGTTCCCCCTCATGTTACCCCTAAACTTCTGTCCCTTAATTCTCAAGTCATGTCCCCTTGTTTGAATCTTCCCTACTCTCAGTGGGAAAAGCTTATCCACGTCAACTCTGTCTATCCCTCTCATCATTTTAAAGACCTCTATCAAGTCCCCCCTTAACCTTCTGCGCTCCAAAGAATAAAGCCCTAACTTGTTCAACCTTTCTCTGTAACGTAGTTGCTGAAACGCACGCAACATTCTAGTAAATCTCCTCTGTACTCTCTCTATTTTGTTGACATCCTTCCTATAATTAGGCGACCAAAGTTGTACCCCATACTCCAGAATTGGCCTCACCAATGCCTTGTACAATTTTAACATTACATCCCAACTTCAATACAATGCTCATGCCAATTAACCTACTAACCTGTCTTTGGAGTGTGGGAGGAAACCGGAGCACCTGGAGAAAACCCACGTGGTCACGTGGAGAACATACAAACTCCATGGAGACAGCACCCGTCATCGGAATGGAACCCGGGTCTATGGCGCTGTAAGCTGTAAGGCAGCAACTCTACTGCTGTGCCACCATGCCACCCTGTTACAGGGCAGTAAAGAGTGAACTGCAAACAATGAAGTACCTTGCGGTACTGTGCCTTCACGCATACAACAAGTTACCCCGGGGATGAGATATATTGAACAGTAATCTGCTGTAAAACAGTGAAGGAGGTGCACCATCTGACACGCATACGTCTCCAGAGTTAACCAGCTGTACCACAGTGGGGACCAGGGTGCTCCACTACCCTGCCACTGGCACATTGTTACTGTGATTCATCGCAACTGCCCATTAACTCAACTGTAGTTTTATTTTTCAAAGCACACAAAAAATAAATCTTAGCAATTATGGGTAGCAGCAACAAATGCAGTTTGGCCCGCTCACTTACTTCCGCGAGATATTGCATGTCATCTAATCAGCAGGCTAACACCATGTGATTTCTTTCAATCCAACATTAACGAATGGCAAGAAATCAGGACTGCAGATTTAGGATACAATTTGCATTAGTCTACACAGTTAATGACAGAACTGCAGATGCTGGTTTGCACCGAAGATCGAAACAACATGCTGGAGTGACTCAGCGGGACAGGCAGCATCTCTGGAGAGAAGGAATGGGTGACGTTTCAGGTCGTGAGCCTTCTCCGTCACCCATTTCATCTCTCTAAAGATGCTGCCTGTCCCGCTGAGTTACTCCAGCATTTTGTGTCAATCTTCTTTGCCATTACTTATGGAAGGTGTGAATCAGACACACAAACAGAAATGGCAGTAGGACACCATGTTCACTCTCACGCACTCACACTCAAGTGTGGCCCCCATAACCTCCCATCCACAAACAGCCATACAATGCTTTGGTTCAGTTTAGTTTAGCGCTGCAACATGGCAACAGGCCCTTCGGCCCACTGAACCCGCACCAATTTGCAATCATCCGTACCCTAGTTCTAACGGACACACTGGGGAGAGTTTACAGAAGCCAATAAACCTACAAAACCAATGTGTCTGAAGAAGGTTCTCGACTCGACGCGTCACCCATTCCTTCTCTCCAGAGATGCTATAGAAACATAGAAACATAGAAATTAGGTGCAGGAGTAGGCCATTCAGCCCTTCGAGCCTGCACCGCCATTCAATATGATCATGGCTGATCATCCAACTCAGTATCCCGTACCTGCCTTCTCTCCATACCCTCTGATCCCCTTAGCCACAAGGGCCACATCTAACTCCCTCTTAAATATAGCCAATGAACTGGCCTCAACTACCCTCTGTGGCAGAGAGTTCCAGAGATTCACCACTCTCTGTGTGAAAAAAGTTTTTCTCATCTCGGTTTTAAAGGATTTCCCCCTTATCCTTAAGCTGTGACCCCTTGGCCTGGACTTGCCCAACATCGGGAACAATCTTCCTGCATCTAGCCTGTCCAACCCCATAAGAATTTTGTAAGTTTCTATAAGATCCCCTCTCAATCTCCTAAATTCTGGAGAGTATAAACCAAGTTTATCCAGTCTTTCTTCATAAGACAGTCCTGACATCCCAGGAATCAGTCTGGTGAACCTTCTCTGTACTCCCTCTATGGCAATAATGCCCTTCCTCAGATTTGGAGACCAAAACTGTACGCACTAATCCAGGTGTGGTCTCACCAAGACCCTGTACAACTGCAGTAGAACCTCCCTGCTCCTATACTTAAACTATCTGCCTAACCTATCTGCCCCTCTGAGTCAAGAGTCAAGATTGTTTTATTGTCATATGTCCCAGATAGAACAATGAAATTATTACTCGCTGCAGCAAAACAGAATATGTGAATATGTAAACATAGTACATAACGGGGGATGATAAAAAAAAGAAAAATGTCAATAAATAACAAATATAGTGCAATAATAATATAGTCTTTTGCAGTTCAGAGCTCAGAGCTTACTCATTGTTGTGTTTAATAGCCTGATGGCTGCAGGGAAGATAGATAGATAGATAGATATAATTTATTTGCCACATAACCAGGGTTGGTGGAAATTTGGGTTGTCAGCAGCAGTACAATAATAAAGAACACACAATAAAACTGTAACACAAACATCCACCACAGCATTCATCACTGTGGTGGAAGGCACAAAAATTTGGCCAGTCCTCCTCCATTTCCCCCCCGTGTACAGGACCAGAGTCCAGTCAGTCCAGGATCGGCTCTTCCTCACCGGAGACCGCGGCTTTAGATTGTTGTAGGCCGCAGGCCGGCGGTCGAGATTTAAAGTCCCCGCCGCAGCCAGAAGCACCGCAGAAGCTGTTCCTGAACCTGGATGTTACAGTTTTCCAGCTCCTGTACCTTCTTCCTGAAGGCAATGGTGAGATGAGTGTGTGGCCAGGATGGTGTGGGTCCTTGATGATTATGGCTGCCTTTTTGAGGCAGCGACTACGATAGATCCCTTCGACGGTGGGGAGGTCAAAGCCGGAGATGGACCCAACTCATAATGTAACACATAAACAACTAAAGCTTAGTGTTGACACATGGAATTGCAGAAGCTGGTTAATACACAAAAGGACACAGAGTGCTGGAGTAACTCAGCAGTGGTCACAACTTTTTGCAGTCTTTATCGCTCCCGGTCGTTCAAGTTGCCAAACCAGGCCACGATGCAACCAATCAGAATGCTCTCCACCGTGCACCTGCAGAAGTTTAGGAGAATCCTCTACAACATGCCGAATCTCCGTAATCTTCTCAGGAAGTAGAGTCGCTGATGCGCCTTCTTTATAATTGCATCAGTGTGCTGGGTCCAGGAAAGATCTTCGGAAATATGCACGCCCAGGAATTTGAAGTTATTGAACCCCTCCACCATCGTCCCATTGATATGAACAAGATTGTGGGTCCTCATCTTTGCCCTACCAAAGTCCACAACCAGTTCCTTGGTCTTATTGATGTTGAGAGCCAGGTTGTTGTGCTGGCATCATTTGGTCAATCGGTTGATCTCACTCCTATACTCTGACTCATCCCCATCTGTGATTCGTCCAACCACAGTGGTGTCGTCAGCGAACTTGATGATGGAGTTCGCATTATGTCCGGCTACGCAGTTTGTACTGTGTCCGGCTACACAGTTATGAGTATAGAGTGAGTACAGCAGGGGGCTGCGCACGCAGCCTTGAGGTGCTCCCGTACTGATTGTTACTGAGGATGACGCATTTCCACCAATACGAACAGACTGTGGTCTGTGGATGAGGAAATCGAGGATCCAATTGCAGAGGGATGGGCAGAGACCCGGTTCTGAGAGCTTGGTAACCAGCTCGGAGGGGATGATGGTATTGAAGGCCGAGCTGTAGTCTATAAATAACAGCCTGATGTAAGTGTCTTTATTGTTCAAATGGTCCAGTGCGGAGTGGAGAGCCAGTAAGATTGCATCCTCTGTGGACCTATTCTTATGGTAGGCGAACTGTTGTGGGTCGAGGTTCTTGTTGAGGTAGGAGTTGATATAGTTGTACCATAACCAACCTCTCAAAGCATTTCATCGCCACGGGCATTAGTGCCACTGGTTGATAGTCGTTGAGGCACGTCACCTTACTCTTCTTGGGCACCGGTATTATTGAAGCCCTCTTAAAGCAGGTGGGAACTTCAGATCTCAGTAGTGAGAGGTTGAAAATGTCTGTAAAAACCCCAGGCAGTTGGTCTGCACACGTTTTGAGACTCGACCGGGTATACCATCAGGTCCAGGCGCTTTCCGAGGGTTCACCGCAGTGACGGACCTTCTGACTGTGACTGTAATACCATCTATGGAGGCTCAGGAAGGCACGTCAGGGTTCTCCCTATCAAAGTGTGCGTAGGACGCATTGAGCTCGTCAGGGAGTGATGCTTCGCTGTCGCTTGAGCTGCCTCCTGGTTTTGCCTTGCAGGAGGTGATGGCATTCAAGCCCCGCCACAGTTGCCGAACATCCGCCCCATCCTCCAGCTTTGAGCGGAAGCCCCTTTTGGCCTTTTTGATGGCCTTGTCAAAGTTGTATATGGACTTCTTAAATAATAATAATAATAATGGATGGGATTTATATAGCGCCTTTCTAATACTCAAGGCGCTTTACATCGCATTATTCATTCACTCCTCAGTCACACTCGGTGGTGGTAAGCTACTTCTGTAGCCACAGCTGCCCTGGGGCAGACTGACGGAAGCGTGGCTGCCAATCTGCGCCTACGGCCCCTCCGACCACCACCAATCACTCACACACATTCACACACATTCACACACAGGCAAAGGTGGGTGAAGTGTCTTGCCCAAGGACACAACGACAGTGTGCACTCCAAGCGGGATTCGAACCGGCTACCTTCCGGTTGCCAGCCGAACACTTAGCCCATTGTGCCATCTGTCGTCACCAGATCTGAATGCCCGGGATCTGGTTCTCAGAAGAATGCAGATCTCATGGTTCATCCAAGGCTTCTGGTTAGGAAACACTCGGAAGGTTTTTGTAGGAACGCAGTCCTCCACACATTTCCTTATGAAGTCTGTAACGACTGTGGCGTATTCATTCAGGTCTGTTGCCGAGTCCTAGAACATTGCCCAGTCTACAGACTCCAAGCAGTCCTGTCATTGTTCCTCTGCCTCCCCAGACCAGCTCCATGCAGTCCTCACTTTTGGGGGTGCGCTCTTCAGTTGCTGCCTGTAGGCAGGAATAAGCCACAAGCAGAACTACAAGCTCTCAAATTTCAGGCTTCAATTGTAGCTGCAAGAAGATGGTGTAGTTCTGTGACCACCTCCCGTGTTCCTCTCATGTTACAAATTGGTTCAATGAGGTATGAGAAGTACTTTCTGAAGATGGGCTACATGGTCCTGTACACCGTGCTTCCTCCTTCTGCTTCCATCCATCCTTTCATTGTTCCTCCACTTCTGCTATTATTAAGGCAGAACAAGCAGATCGGCAACTACTGGAATAAACACTTTCCTTTCCAATCAGGAGCGGCCCAGCAGAAACGCAAAGTCTTTCAAAATCAGAATTCAGAATTTTCTTTTGGAAAATAATGAAACAAAACAATAACCTCTAAAATTGAACGGAGGGATGGCAGAGTAGCAGAGCAGCGAGTGGCACAGAGGCGCAGCGGTAGAGCAGCTGCCTTATGGGCCTGTCCCACTTAGGCGACTCTTGAGGCAACTGCCAGGGACTAGTTTTAATGGCATTCACCTACAACACCTGGCGACAACATACGACGGCACCGATGACAACCTGCGAGAACCTACGACAGCAAAAATTGTCGCCACCGTCGCCGAACATTTTTCAACATGTTGACAATTTTGCAGAAGTCGCCCAAAGAATCACCTAAGTGGGACAGGCCCATTACAGCGCCAGAGACCTGGGTATGATCCTGACTAAGGTGCTGTCTGTACGGAGTTTGTAGGATCTCCCTGTGACTGCGTGGGTTTTCTCCGGGTGCTCCGGTTTTCTTCCACACTCCAAAGACACGCAGCTTTGTAGGCTAATTGGCTTCTGTTAATTGCCCCTAGAGTGTAGGATAGAACGAGTGTATGTGTGATCGTTTGTCAGCACAGACTCAGTGGGCCGAATGGCCTGTTTCCACGCTGTATCTCTAAACTAACTTTAAATAACTGTCCTGCAGGTTTCTTGCTAGCTGTTGGCATTATGAATTTTTGATACAACTTCTCAGTGGGAGATTCTAGGACCAGAGGGCACAGCCTCAGAATAAAAGGATTACCATCAGAACAAAGTTGAAGAGGATTTTCTTTAGTCAGAGGGTGGTGAAACTGGAATTCATTGCCTCAGGCGGCTGTGGAGGCCAGGTCACTGGATATTTGTAAAGCGGATATTGATAGGTTCTTGATTGGTAAGGGGAGAAGGCAGGAGAATGGGGTTGAGAAGCCAAAATAGATCTGCCATGATTGAATGTTGGAGCAGACTCAATCGGCCGAATGTCCTAATTCTGTTCTTATGCATTATGATGTTGGGCCAGGTAAAATCTAGAAAAGGTTGAAAAGTGGAGGACCATTACTCTAATGCAGTCTTGAAATTTGACATTTGTATGTGTTCACTGTGCTCTGTGGATGTCTGCTGTACATCCAAAAAGCACATCAAATGGACCCAAAATTTCAAATCCAATATGGCTGCCACAGATAAGAACATGGAGTTTAGATCTTCCATAACCTGCCTGGCACTGAAATAATCAATGTGTTTGGAACTTGGCAGTTATATGTTTATGTATCCAAAAAATGTGCAGATTTGCAGGTTAATTGGCTTTGTAAATTGTTCCTTGTGTGCAGGATACAAATCGTTCTTGTTGCCTTTTCCCAGCTAACAAATGGCTTTGTTTTTACTTTCTCCCAGCTAACAATGATCTATTCTACATTTCCCCTGATTTTCATTCCCTTTGCCCTGTTGTCACACCTTCACCCTTCCTTATCTATCTATCTATCTCCCTCCCCTCCTGACATCAGTCTGAAGAAGGGTCTCGACCTGAAACGTCACCCCTTCCTTCTCTCCAGAGATGCTGCCTGTCCCGCTGAGTTATTCCTGCATTTTGTGTCTATCTTTGCAGGATACGAAAGTGGGATGACATAGAACGAGTGCACAGGTGATGGATGGCCATCATGGACTCGGTGGGCCGAAGGGCCTGTTTCCACATTGTTTCTCTAAACTAAAATAACAATCATTTATCATTCGTTTCGCCTCGAGTAAATCCCACTGGATATCCACTGACAATTTACTTGAGCAAATCATTTTGAAACAATCACTCTTTCAGAGTAAATGCAATTTCCACTGATGTTTCTGTTTTCACGGAGGAGCTCTAATTTTGATGTACTTTCCGATTTTCAGAATTTATGTGGCAAGTTGATGTTCGTTAATCTACTGCTCCCAGACAATGTGGCGAAAACCCCAGAATTCAGAGCAAATTAAATTACAATTACTCTCAAAACTTAGGAGAAGTTTTATTCCGTAACTTTAACATTAGTTATATAACACTTGCTTGATGAACTGCCACTGTAAAGCACATATAAATGAATGGATCCTATTCACTCTCGAACAATTCCGTCTGTTTCAGTGATGCCTGTGCCCTTGAAAGATTAAGTCAGCAAACAACTTCATTGCCGACAAGGCCATTGTGTGTTCAGCAGCGGAAAAGGCTCAATGGATACTGTAAGTTGATTATAAATTCACTGAGCAAGGTTAAAATGCAATGATTCTTCCACCAATCTGTTTTAATAGCGTACTTTATCCTTGAATGCTGAATGCGCAGCATACTTGCTGAAGTGTGGAAGCCATTGCTGTGCCTAGAACTTTTATTTCTGAGCATGGCCATTATTTTGATATGTCTTTCAGGATGTGGAGTATTTTTTCTTAATTCATTCACGAGGGCCTGAGCTCTGAGACATTGGTGAGGCCGCAATTAGAGTATTGTATTCAGTTCTGGGCACCACGTTTTAGGAAAGATGTTGTCAAGCTGGAAAGGGTGTAGAGAAGATTTATGAGGATGCTGCCAGGACTCAAGGGCTTGAGCTATAGGGAGAGTTTGAGCAGGCTAGGACCCTATTCCTTGGAGCGCAGGAGGATGAGGGGTGATCTTATAGACGTGTACAAAATCATGAGAGGAATAGATCTGGTAGACGTACAGTCTCTTGCCCAGTGTAGGAACATTGAGAAACAGTGGACAAAGGTTTAAGGTGAGGGAGGAAAGCTTCAATAGGAACCTGAGGGGTAACTTTTTCACACAAAAGGCGGTGGGTTTATGGAACTAACTGCCGGAGGAGGTAGTTGAGGCTTGGACTATCGCCATGTTTGAGAAACATTTCGATAGGTACATGGTTACGGGCAGGTGGGACTAATGTAGATGGGGCATGTTGGGGTGAAGGGCCTGTTTGCACACTGCAAGGCTCTATGAGTCTCTATGACTCTATGAGACACCGACATCATTGGGAAGGCCAAAATTTATAACATTACAATACAATACAATATTACTTTATTAGCCAAGTACGTTTTGCAACATACGAGGAATTTAATTTGCCACATCAGTCATACAAATAAAAAGCAACAGATCACCCAAAATACATTTTAACATAAACATCCAGCACAGTGACTCCTCCACATTCCTAACTGTGATGGAAGGCGAAAAATAAGTTCAATCTCATCCCTTCTTTGTTCTCCCGCGGTTAGGGGTCTTGAGCCTTCCCGTTGACGGGACGATCTTAATTCCATAGCCGGCGGTCGGGCCCTCCTCGTTGGGGCGATCACTCCTGCATCGGGGGTGGGAGGGGGCGGTGGGGGGTGGGACATCAGCTCCCCCGCGCCGGGTGATCTGACCCCGGATCGGAGCTGTCAAAAATGCGTAGTTGGAGCTCCCAACATCTACGGTCTCTACTCGAGACTGCGAGCTCTCGATAATAAAGTCCGCAGGCCAGTTGGAGGCCAGGCAAGGGGTCTGCTCCGATGGTAAGTCCACGCTCCGCATTGGGGCTCAAAGTCAGTCCCGAGCAAGGCCTCCAGCTCCTTGACATTAGGCCGCAGAGGGACTGGAGATATGACCCGGAAAACAATCGCATCTCCGGCAGGATAAGAGATTGAAAGAAAAGTTTCCCCCAACCCTCTCCTCCTCCCCCACATAAAACAAACCAGAGAACATTAAAACAAACTGTAAAAACACACTAAAAATTAAAAAAAAAGACAAAAAAACAGACAGACTGTTGGCGAGGCTGCCAATCGCACGGCACCCCGGTAATATTAACCTCAATTGTTTTCGATCTATACCAAGGGAGACACTAGTAAGTGGGAGACAAGGCTCAACCTCTGCTGTTTTCGCATTATACATTCAAACCAGACTTCCATTTTAGCTTCAGATCTATGATATGAGAAGCTTTGATTCATCTTGTGTGAAACATGACCAAGTCACAAATTTCTGTTTGTTCATTTGCTACAATAGGTAAGGGGGGAACGAGCACAGGGAGATTGTCATCAAAGGGATGCAGATTTAAGATAATTAGAAAAAAGAACAGAATGGAAATGATTTACAGAGCGAGTTATTATGATGTGAAGACGCAGGGATAGAAACATAGAAAACATAGAGACATAGAAAAATAGGTGCCATTCAGCCCTTCGAGCCAGCACTGCCTTTCAATATGATCATGGCTGATCATCTAAGATTAGTACCCCATTCCTGCTTTTTCCCCATATCCCTTGATAGGGAGACACTCTTGAATTTTTTTATTAAATGCAGGGCTATGGTGAGAAAACAGGAGAATGAAATGAATTCTATATGGCCATCGTAGAGTCTATAGAGCCATCATAGAGTCTGTACTTCCTGCGGCAGCTGAGGAAGCACAATCTGCTACAGGTAATGATGGTCCAATTCTATACGGCCATCGTAGAGTCTGTCCTCACCTTCTCCATCATGGTCTGGTTTGGCTCAGCCACCAAGCACAACATCCGGAGGCTGCAGCGAATCATCCGATCAGCTGAGAAGGTTATTGGCTGCAACCTTCCCTCCATTGATGAACTGTACACTGCAAGGGCCAGGAAGCGAGCGGGTAAGATCATCTCTGACCCCACTCACCCTGGCCACAAACTCTTTGAATCACTTCCCTCTGAAAGGCGACTCCGGACTGTCAAAGCTGCCACAGCCAGACATAAAAACAGCTTTTCTCCACTAGTAGTAGTTCTACTCAATAACCAAAAATCTGTAGCCTCCTTTTGCTCTGGTATTTAATTTATTTCACATCTTTAATCAATAAAATGTTATCATAAATGTTTTATGTGTCATTTTTAACTGTCACTTGCGGGCGGAGCGCCAAGGCAAATTCCTTGTATGTAAATACTTGGCCAATAAACCTATTCATTCAAATTGATAGTTCTGACAAAGAGCTAGTACTGTCATAATGGATTGAATGGCCTACTTCCGTGCTGTTTACATTCTAAATAGTTTGTCCTTAATGAGGTTGCTGTCAAAATATATCAAAACAAAATTAAAAAATGGCATTGTTTTCCATTAATGACACCACAGGGTTCATTAAATGATCATTTTAGAGTTATAGGGACATACAGGATGGAAACAGGCCCTTTGGCCTCACTTGTCAATGCCAGCCAAGATGCCGCATCTACACTCAACCTGTATAGGAAGGAACTGCAGATGCTGGTTTACAACAAAGATAGACACGAAATGCTGGAGTAACTCAGCGGGATAGGCATCATCTTTGGAAAGAAGGAATGGGTGACGTTTCGGGTCGAGACCCTTCTTCAGACTGTCTACTAGTCTGCTATCTAGTAGGTCCGCCTGCCCGAATTTGCCCATATCTCTCTTAGTCTTTCCTATCCATGTACCTGGCCAAGTGTATTTTACATGTTGTTATAGTACCTTCCTCAACCATCTCCTCTAGCAGCTCGTTCCATACACCCACTACCCTCTGAGTGACAACGTTGCCCCTCAGGTTCCTGTGGAATCATTCCCCCCTCACCTTAAACCTATGGTTCTCGATTCCCCTTCTCTGGGTAAAAGACACTGGGTAATCTGCATTCACGTAGTCTATTCCCCACAGGACATCGTAAAAAATGATAATTTGCTGGAAGGTAAAGCTCACAGATTGTGGGCGAGTACATACAAGGCTAATGCAGCATTGAAACCAGCCAACTTCAAAGTAGGGTGATACCAGGCACAGGAATATAAAACATTACTGAGACAGTATGCTTTGTTAGCTAGATTAATGGAACACAACAAACTGTTCTGCCCGCTTTTTAATCAATTTGATACTTTTCTCAGGAAGCAACTTCCTTTGTTACGGATAATTCCCGGTGCTAACCAGCAGATTTGCCAGGGTGCAGACGGATAGCTACTTCACACTTTTACATAGCTATTAATGAGTAAAATCCTTTAAAGGCTTTTCGTAAAACCCATGAGAGATTTAAGTAATCAAGATGAAGAGATGTCTCTTCCCGATCATCTGTTTTGCATAGAGTGAGCGCCCATTTTTTCCACACTGCATTGCATCAGCAAATTACTTAAACTCTGGCGGGTTAGATTAATTTCACAGTAGAGCAACTCCATTCCAAATGTGATCAAAAACATATTGAAGAACTGCATTTTCTCAAGAAAAGCCCAGTGAGTTCTACAAGACAAGGGCACGCCATTAAACATATTAGTTTCCAAATTCATCGCTACTGCTATTGAATACCTTACAAGTAGCAATAGCATTTAGTACGTAGCAGAAGTGATGAAGAACTTGGAAAATCTGACATCTAATTAGCCTCAGCACTTTTAAATTAAATAACAATTAAGTTTTCTCTCCTTAGGTATTATTGGATTGGACATCCTTAGTGGATTTGCCCGTGTTTAGTTTAGTTTAGAGATACAGTGCTGAAACAGGCCCTCCGGCCCACCATGTCGGTTTGTTCTCGCTAGAAGTTAGAAGATTGAGGGGGGATCTTATAGAAACTTACAAAATTCTTAAGGGGTTGGACAGGCTAGATGCAGGAAGATTGTTCCCGATGTTGGGGAAGTCCAGAACAAGGGGTCACAGTTTAAGGATAAGGGGGAAATCTTTTAGGACCGAGATGAGGAAAACATTTTTCACACAGAGAGTGGTGAATCTCTGGAATTCTCTCCCGCAGAAGGTAGTTGAGGCCAGTTCATTGGCTATATTTAAGAGGGAGTTAGATGTGGCCCTTGTGGCTAAAGGGATCAGGGGGTATGGAGAGAAGGCAGGTACAGGATACTGAGTTGGATGATCAGCCATGATCATATTGAATGGCGGTGCAGGCTCGAAGGGCCGAATGGCCTACTCCTGCACCTATTTTCTATGTTTCTATGTTTCTATGTCCACGCCGACCAGCGATCCCCATACACTAGCACTATCCTACACACACTAGGGACAATTTACAATTTACAGAGGCCAATTAACCTACAAACCTGCATGCCTTTGGAGTGTGGGTGGAAATCAGAGCTTCCTGGAGGAAAACCCACGCGGTCACGAGGAGAGTGTACAAACAGCACCGTAGTCAGGATCGAACCCGGTCTCTGGTGCTGTAGGGCAGTAACTCTACCAGCTGCGCCACTGTGCTGCCCTAATTCTCAGGCAGTCCTTCAGTGTCAGGTTAGTTTTGCTTCCACTTCTCCAGGTGGTCTCTGAGGCGGCTGAAGAATGGCGCATGGTATTCCCAGACTCTGACACAGGTGAGACTGGCGGTGTTCGACAAGGTGGCTGGCCTGAGATGTTGTAAGCTCCCACTGCCCTTTGTGAACAGCCTTTTGTATAGGTCACCCATGGCTCTGAAGTGTATAGGAAGGAGTATGACGGTCGCTGTTGCAAGGTCGATCATAAGCTTGGTTTATAGACTTGGACATTGCACCCCCTTTTCCACATTCGGGGTCTTAAGAACGATACAGTGGTGCAGCCGTAGAGTTGCTACCTTACAGCACCAGAAACCCAGGTTCGATCCTGACTACGGGTGCTGTCTTTATGGAGTTTGTACGTTCTTCCCGTGACCTGCGTGGGTTTACCCCAGGAGCTCCGATTTCCCCCCACTGTCCAAATATGTACAGGTTTGTAGGTTATTTGGCTGGGTTTAATTGTAAATAGTCCCCCGTGTGTGTAGGATAGTGTTCGTGTGCGGGGTTTGCTGGTCGGCGTGGACTCGGTGGGCTGAAGGACCTGTTCCCATGCTGCATCTCTAAACAAAACTAAACTAAGTACAGTCAGAATATAACGGGCCAAACTGCATGTTCTTGTTCTAAACTTTCTTTGCTTTGTCATTGCGATAAATTTTATTCACTCCGGGGAATTGAAAGCTTTCAAGTGGGACAATGCTACATTATATTTCTTGATACTAAGTACTAATCTTAAAATCAATGGGGGATAGAGAAAAAGAGACAAACTCAGTGATTTCTTCAAATTCAATTTAAAGCCTGCAAAGTTTTACAGCTGGGAGTGCTGCTGCCTCACAGCGCCAGGGACCCCAGCTCAATCCTGACCTCGGGTGTTGTCTGTGTGGTTTGTATGCTCTCCCTGTGCCCTCCACTTTCCTGCCACTTGTCAAAGACTCGCGTTTCTGCAGGCAACCTGGCCTCTGTAAATCGCCATGTAGGGAGTGGTTGATAAAGTGGGATAACATCGAACTAGTGTGAACGGGTGACCGACGGTTGGCATGGTTACGGTGGGCCAAAGGGCCCGATTTATGCTGTCTCTCTAAACTAAACTAAATAAATTGCTGTCTGAAGAAGGGTCTCGACCCGAAACGTCATCCATTCCTTCTCTCCAGGGATGCAGCCTGTCCCGCTGAGTTACTCCAGCATTTTGTGTCTATCTTCTAAATAAATTACTGACAGTTCCAATTCCAGCACATTAGATTTTATTCAATCTAACGGGCGAGGAAAATTGGAGGACCCGGCAAGGGGGGACCGCCATTAGGGGGGGAGAGGGGGGAGAATAAAGGGGGACCTGACACAGGTACATTGTAACATTGTCAGCGGCCTTTATGTGGCGACTATTTGCATACCTTGGATATGCAAGCGAAAAATGTCACTGTGAGTTAGGGTTGCCAACTTTCTCAGTCCCAAATAAGGGACAAACGGTCAAAATAAGGGACAAATTACCGACGGCAATTCGTTGACCGGCTCGGCTGTGGCTGGGTGAATGATGTGTTGGCCTGGGTGCTGGACTGCACACAAAGCCCAGCAGGCGGGCCAGCTGAGGAATTTTGGCCCACGCGACATCACGAGCGAAGTCCGGCACCCCATCCAACTCATGAACCGATGATCGGTCCGAAGGTCGGACAGCTGGCCGGGTTGCCGACCGACGGGGCCATGGGCGAGGCGCTGCTGCTGCACTCCATGTCGGGACGGGTGAAGCGGGGCCGGACGCGGCGCTCCGACCCGACAGTCCCCTCGACCCGAGTAGTAGCAGTCAAATACGTGACAAGGGCGGTCCCGTATTTGACAAACCAATTAAGCCCAATATACGGGATGTCCCGGCTAATATGGGACAGTTGGCAGCCCTAGTGTGAGCTGTCACATGTGACACTAAAGTATTAATTAATCAATTAATTAATTGATTGATTCATTCATTCATTCATAAGAAATATTATTTTTCAGAAAACTGCTTCATCCATTCATCAGTTGAAGGGATTTTTAAGTGAGCATGATTTTAGTGTTTTTTTCACAGCAAATTTGAGAATTACGGAACAAGAATCTCAACCCATCCTGGCACATGTGAATAAATGCGAGGTTATCCAATTTGGTGGCAAGAACAGGGAGGCAGATTATTATCTGAATTGTGTCAGGTTAGGAAAAGGGGAGGTGCAACGAGACCTGGGTTGCCTTGTACCAGTGCTCACCACAATATTCAACCTCTCCCTGGCCAAGTCTGTGGTCCCTGCTTGCTTCAAAAGATCCACCATTGTACCAGTGCCAAAGAATGCCTCTCCAGCTTGCTTGAATGACTACCGACCGGTGGCCCTCACCTCGGTAGTCATGAAATGCTTCGAGAGGCTGATCAAGAACCACATCTGCGCCTTCCTCCCTCGTACCATGGACCCGCTGCAGTTCGCATACCGTCCGAACAGATCCACGGACGATGCGGTCTCCCAGGTTCTGCACACGGCTCTCTCTCACCTTGACATCCAGAAGGGGGGCTACGTGAGGATGCGGTTCATTGATTGCTGTTCAGCTTTCAATAGCATAGTCCCCACCAGACTTGCTGAGAAACTGCTGGAACTGGGGCTGAACACTCCCCTGTGTGCCTGGGTCCTGGACTTTCTCATCGCCAGGCCCCAGGTGGTCAAGATGGGGAGACATAAGGGCCTGTCCCACTAACGCGACTTCTCAGCAGCTGTCTTTGACCTTCAAGCTCGAGGGCACTCGCCTAAAAAACCTCGAGCTGGATCGACCGTCAGCGATGAAACCGCGAGCCGGATCGACTGCCTGCACACACAAACACACACACACACAAACAAACACATTGCAAAGACGGGGGCCAGTGAAAGCGGGGAAGCACTGTCTGAAATTGACACCTGCGATGAACAGGAAAGTAAAAGGAGGGGGGGAGAGCAGGGGAGAGGAGGGGAGAGAAGGGGAGAGAAGGGGAGAGAGGGGGAGAGAAGGGAAGAGGCGGCGGGGGAGAAGGGGGGAGAAGGGGGGGGGGAGAAGGGGGGGGGGGAGATGGGAGGGGGGGGTGGAGAAGGGGGGTGGGGGAGGCACCTTTAAGAAGCCAGCCAACTATTAATAAAATTTAGCGGGTATTTAACATTACCGGTCGGTTTACTTACCTTTTTTTTCTCAACGAGCCTTACTTACGACTACTCTCGATTTCCTTCGACTACCCTCGATTACCTACGAATAACATGCCGACCTACTACGACCTACATCGACTAAACCTACGAGTAAAAAAATATCGATTTTTTCCCAGACAACTTTTTTTTACTCGCAGGGATTTTTCAGCATGCTGAAAAATACACCGCGACCTAGCTGAGGCTTCGAGTACACGGGGACTACTCTTGAGCATGAAGGAGAGTCACAAAGACCTCCTAGGACCTTGTGTCGGCCATGCTGCGAGTATGAGTCGAGGGCAAACTCTTCTAAACTCGCGGATTAGGATGCGGCAATGGGACAGCCCCAATACCTCCAACCCCCTCACCCTGAACACAGGATACTCCCAGGGTTGCGTCCTTAGCCCTCTACTGTACTCCTTGAACGCACATAACTGTGTTGCCAGGTTCAGCTCCATCAGCAAGTTTCCTGATGACACTGTGGTGGTGGGCCTGATGTCCGATAATGATGAAAAGCCCTACTGGGAGGAGGTGGCTGATCTGGCACTCTGGTGTCAGGACAACATCCTCCTCTTGAATGTCACAAAATCTAAGGAGCTGATTGTGGACTTTAGAAGGGCTCAACAACCAAGGACGTACACACCACTGGAGATAAATGGGACCACTGTGGACTGGGTGAGCAGCTTTAAATATCTGGGAGTCCACATCACAGAGGATTTGACGTGGACACCACACACTGCCGTACTGGTGAGTAGGCAAGGCAAGGTAAGGCAGCGCCTTTACCACCTCAGGCAGCTGAGGAAATTCAGAGTCTCTCTGAGGATCCTTCAGTATTTCTACTCTGGGGCTGTAGAAAGTATCTTGTCCGGCAACATCTCAATCTGGTTTGGGAATAGCTCTGCGCAGGATAAGAAGGCTCTGCAGAGAGTTGTGCATTTGGCAGAATGCACTATGGAACTACACTCAACCCCCTGCAGGACCTATACACCAGGAGGTGCAGATCCAGCAACATAATGAGGGACCCCTACCACCCCAGCAACGGACTGTTCCAGCTGCTACGGTCAGGCAAGCGCCTCCGCTGTCACACTGCGAAAACAGAGAGGATGAGATGGAGTTTCTTCCCACAGGCCATCAGGACTGTAAACTCTTATCTCACCAGGGACTAGTTTATTGTTGTGTTGTGTCTTTTTTTTTTTTTTTTCCCCCTATAATGTAAATACTGGTTCTGTTCTGTTCTGTTCTGTTCTATTGTTCTGTTGTTTTTGCACAATCCGCAGGCATGGACACTTTCATTTAACTGCACATCTTGTATGTGTATGTGACAAATAAAGTTGACTTGACTTGACAACAGTCACCGAATGTAAGCATGCAGGTAGAGCAGACAGTGAGGAAAGCTAATGGCATGTTGGCCTTCATTGCAAGAGGATTTGAGTTTAAGAGCAAACTGGGCCCTGGTGAGACCGCACCTGGAGTATTGTGTGCAATTTTGGTCTCCTAATTTGAGAAAGGACATTATTGCTATTGAGGGAATGCAGCGCAGGTTCACCAGGTTAATTCCCAGGATGGCGGTACTGACATATGATGAAAGAATGGGTTGACTTTGCTTGTATTGACTTGAATTTAGAAGGATCAGAGGGGATCTTATAGAAACGTATAAAATTATTAAGGGATTGGACAGGCTAGATGCAGCAAAATATGTTCCCGATGTTGGGGGAGTCCAGAACCAGGGTCACAGATTAAGAATAAGGGGTAGGCTATTTTGTGTGTGGACATGGCGTTGAAGTACGAGAAGTCGAAGCAAAGAAGTGGAAGCCAAATAACCAAACGGAAACTAAGCCGAAACGCCAAATAACCGAAAGCGTACGAAGCCGAAACGCCAAATAACCGAAAGTGTGGGATGCCTAAAAGCCAACTAACCGAAAGGCTGCGTCGCCTATAAGCAAACTCACCGAATGGCCTTTCTGCTGAAACGCCACCTACCCGAAAGGCTGCGTCGCCTACAAGCCAATGAACCGAATGCCGCTCAACAGAAAAGTCAAATAACG
Organism: Amblyraja radiata; assembly: GCF_010909765.2. Taxonomy (NCBI): domain Eukaryota; kingdom Metazoa; phylum Chordata; class Chondrichthyes; order Rajiformes; family Rajidae; genus Amblyraja; species Amblyraja radiata. The sequence goes on along the minus strand of NC_045959.1, from coordinate 108,173,054 downwards.
GACATGACGCTGCCGGGGGGCGGGACTTGTCAGCGATTGGTCCAGACCCCCGCGTCCATTACATCACTGGAGGGTGGAGACGGGAGGGTGGGGGTCATTTTCCCACACAAGCCATAGGTGACTGGGCACTATGAACCCGAGCACCAAGTTGTAAGCGGCCGAAGGTGCGCATCCCTCGGGACAGCCCCCACTCTCCCACGGCGACGGCCGCCCTCCGCCTCGTCTCCCCCGTGTGGTCGCACAGTGACGGGCTGTGTATCGGGTGGAGCGAAGGTGTGGGACAGGATGGTCCCTCCGCCCACCCAGAGTCACTGACCGCGATGCACCGCCATCGGACCCCAACCCCCACACCAGGGTGATTTGCCCCCCCGCCGACCCCCGGACCCTGACACCCACACCGGGTGGTTCGCCCCCACCCCCACCATGGGGACAGACGGCTCGGGGCATAGTAAATCACTTTTAAAGCAAGGGGGGGACACACAAATTCCGTGGCGGGCCGATGACAAGTGTGCATGACAACGAACAATTTTATCTCCTCCCACTTCCCACCATCATCTTGTTGACCTCCCCGTGGTGAGCTCTGTCAACTGACCACAGACAGGCGAACAACAACAAACAGAGACAGCAGCAGCGCCGCAGCTTGGCGCCAACCCGAAGCATGCGCCCCTTTTAAGGTGGGCACCTACGCATGTCGAACCGGATAGCATCACCCTGCTGCAGACTTCTGCTGCCTCAAACGCACGAAGAAGCCTACTCCTGCACATGTTTTTCTATGTTTCTAATCGACCTCCTTCCCTGTAAAGCCTTTAATTTAGAGATACAGCATGGATACAGGCCCTTCGGCCCATCGGGTCCACGCCGACTAACGATCACCTGTACACTAGTTCTATGTTATCCCTGTTTCCGATCCTACACGCCGAGGCAAGTTACAGAAGCCAATTGATTTACAAACCTGTATGTGTTTGGTATGTAGGAGGAAACCAGAGCACCCAGAGAAAACACTCGTGGTCACAAGGAGAACGTACAAACTCCATACAGGCAACACCTGTAGTCAGGATCGAATCCGAGTCTCTAGCGCTGTACGGCAGTAACTCTACCACTGCATCACTGTATTGCCCCCTGTGGGTTACTTCGATAGAGCATTTCTGCATTAGCAACGAGGTGAAAATATTTCCTTTCAACTCTGGAGCAAACCCAGCATGTGGGAGGGAGCATTAATAAACAGGGGAAACACAGAAACATAGAAAATAGATTCAGGAGTAGGCCATTCGGCCCTTCGAGCCAGCACCGCCATTCAATATGATCATGGCTGATCATCCAAAATCAGTACCCCGTTCCTGCTTTTTCCCCATATCCCTTAATTCCATTAGCCCTAAGAGCTCTATCTAACTCTCTCTTAAATCCATCCAGTGACTTGGCCTCCACTGCCCTCTGTGGCAGGCAAATTCCACAAAAACAAAATGTTTTTTCTCACCTCAGCCCTTTATTCTAAGACTGTGGCCTATGGTTCTGGACTCGCCCCACATTGGGAACATTTTTCCTGCATCTAGCTTGTCCAGTCCTTTTATAATTATATATGTTTCTATAAGATCCCCCTCATCCTTCTAAACTCCAGTGAATACAAGTCTAGTCTTTTCAATCTTTTAGAAACATTAAACTGGAAAGAGTGCAGAGAAGATTTACAAGGATGTTGCAAAGACTCAAAGACCTAACTAGCATTAGTTCAGAGGGGAGTGGTTTGAATAGCACTGCACTGATAGTGAATAGTGAATGGTCTGGATAGAGTGGATGTGGAGAGAATGTTTCCACTAGTTGTAGAGTGTAGGACCAGCGGCCATAGCATCAAAATAAAGACGTACCTTTAGAAAGGAGATGAAGAGGAATTTATTGAGTCAGAGGGTGCTGAATCTGTGGAATCATTGCCACAGGAGGCTGTGGAGGCCAAGTCAGTGAATATTTTTAAGATGGAGATTGATACTTTCTTGATTAGTATGTGTGTCAGTTGTAATGGGGAGAAGGCAGGAGAATGGGGTTGAGAGGGAAAGATAGATCAGCCATGATTGAATGGCAGATGGGCCGAATGGGAAATAGACAAGATGGGCCGAATGGCCGAATTCTGCTCTTATGGGCAACGTTTATCACTGTGTTTGCTGGCTTTGAAATACATTTAATTTAACAAACTGAAAATAAGACATTGCTCATACATCATTTTTCATGATGTTGGCGCAGCGGTAGAGTTGCTGCCTTACAGCACCAGAGACCCAGGTTCGATCCTGACTACGGGCGCTGTCTGTACAGAGTTTGTACATTCTCCCCTGAGATCTTTGGTTTCCCCCCCACACTCCACAGACGTACAAATGTGTAGGTTAACTGGCTTGGTGTAAATGTAAACAATTGTCCCTGGTGTGTGTAGGGTAGTGTTAATGTGCGGGGTTCGCAGGTCGGTGTGACTCGGTGGGCCGAAGGGCCTGTTTCCTTGCCGTATCTCTAAATTAAACTGTACTGTCATGTTATGTTCTATAACTTAATTAGGGTAATGGGTAAATTGGTTCATGCTGGTCACTTGCGTAAAAGCAAAGCTGACTACCATCAGGAGGGAACCTCCCAACATATCAAGCAGCAGGATAGAACAATGATTTATTTTTAGCTGCGGCCACTGCGTGCTTAAAAAGCCACTAAAGTGGCAATAGACGTGAGGTATGTTGGTCATGTGTAAAATAAATTTGAACTTGCATGTTATTTCTTGGGAAATGTAAGTAGTTTCCAATGGAAATCCCACACTTCATGCTTTGCTATTTCTTTATACTTACGATATAGAAAATTAGACACAGACAAAACATTAAAATGTCAGAAGGCGCATAAGGCGGTACTGCAGTAGAGTTGCTGCCTTACAGCGTCAGAGACCCAGATTCAATCCTGACTAAGGATGCTGACTGTATGGAGTTTGTATGTCCGCGCCGTGACCTGGGTGGTTTTTCTCTGGGGTCTCTGGTTTCTTCCCACACTCCAAAGACGTGTAGGTTTGTAGGTTAATTGGCTTTGGTAAAATTGTCAGGATAGGATTGTGCAACTGTAAGGGGTGATTGCTGGTCGACGTGGGCTCAATGGGCCGAAGGGGCTATATCTCCAAACTAAAAGTAAACTAAACAATATTCGTCATGAATACAGTACTGTCAGTTTTGTACTCTCAGGTTTCGTACCTATAATCGTTACATGTTACTGGCACTGTGGAAATAATCCCTACCACTCGTCAATATGTAGACTACAATCAATGAGCATTTGCCAAATGGGCAAGGGTTTGGATGGCAGTGAATGCTAAAACCCTTCTTCCATTATTGTCAAAGCTATAATTCTTTTGCTTCTGCTTATTACTGAAATATCCACCTGCCACCTACCTCGATTTGTTCTATCTCTCCACTCAGCCAGCTTTCTTTTCCTCACCCCCTTATAATCAGTCTGAAGCAGGGCCTCTACCTGAAAGGGTCCCGATCCACATTATGCCCCTGTCCCACTTCGGAAACCTGAACGGAAACCTTTGGAGACTTTGCGCCCCACCCAAGGTTTCCGTGCGGTTCCCGGAGGTTGCAGGTGGTTGCCGGAGGTTGCAGGTAGTGGAAGACAAAAACCTCCAGGAACCGCACGGAAACATTGGGTGGGGCACAACGTCTCCAGAGGTTTCTGTTCAGGTTTCCTAAGTGGGACAGGGGCATTAGTCCCTGAGTTACTCCAGCACTTTGTGTCCATTATTTTCACATTTTTCATACATACTTAACTTCTGATTTATATGCTTCAGTCTGGGTTGTCTGTTATAGACTGGGTCCAGGGTGGCACTGCAGCGCAGCGGTAGGGCAGCTGCCTTACAGCGCCAGAGACCCAGGTTCAATCCTGACAACGGGTGCTTTCTGTATGGAGTTTGTACATTCTCCCTGTGACCGCATAGGCTTTCTCCGGGTGCTCTGGTTTTCTCCCACACTCCAAAGACATACAGATTTGTAGGTTAATTGGCTTCAGTAAAATTGTAAATTGTCCCTAGTGCGTGGGAAAGTGCTGGTGTATGGGGTGATCACTGGTTGGTGTGGACTCGGTGAGCCGAAGGGCCTGTTTCCGTGCTGTATCTCTAAAGTCTAAAGTAAAGTCTAAAAGTGCATTACAACCAAAGTAGAAGTCACTGCTGAACACCGTTGACCACTGAGATCATTCCAAACTTCTCAGAGATTTTGGATATTACTATTTGTTCACTCTTAGCTAGAGTCATAGAGTTACACAGTGTGGAAACAGGACCTTTGCCCAACTTGCCCACACCGGCCAACATGTCCCGTCAACACTAGTTCCACCTGCCTGCACTTGGTCCATATACACCCAAACCTGTCCTATCCATGTACTTGTCTAACTGTTTCTTAAACGTTGGATAGTCCCAGCCTCAACTACCTCATCTGGCAGCTTGTTCCATACACCCACCAACATTTGTGTGAAAAAGTTACCCCTCAGATTCCTTTTCCCCTTCACCTTGAACCTTTGTCCTCTGGTCCTTGATTCCCCTACTCTGGCAAGAGATTCTATGCGTCTACTTGATCTATTCCTCTCATGATTTTATACATCTCTTTAAGATCATCCCTCATCCTCCTGCGCTCCAAGGAATAGAGACTCAACCTCTCCCGATAGCTCACACCCTCTAGTCCTGGCAACATCCTCATAAATCCCCTCTGAACCCTTTCTAGCTTGACAATATCTTGGTGCCCAGAACTGAACACAATATTCTAAAGGCGGTTTCACCAACATCTTATACAACTGCAACATGACCTCCCAACTTCTATCCTATTCCTCTCGGACCTTACCGCAAATTTACGTTTATGAGTTACAGTAGTTTCAAGGATATTACAGTCATACTTTATTTTAGAAACGTAGACTGCATTGATTTGCTGTCTCCAAAAAACAAAATTAACTTCTCTGTGGTAATCAGAACAGTGAAATTCTTCCGTGTTTGTGTATGTAGCAATCAGTTTGTTAGACTAGCTGCCAAAGTAGTTTCATTAGTGAGAACCAGCACAATTGATATTAATATTACACTTTGTCATTCTCGTCTGTGTTTCTCAATTCAATTTTTGTCCTCGTTGCAGGTTCAAGCTGGACTTGCATTTAGAATTGATACTTCACAGTTTAATGCTATGGAAGTCAACGCTATTGAGTTCAGCGATAGTTGTCTCTAGTAAAGCATGTTTAATGTGCTGGTAACAAGCCTATGACCGCCTTAGGCATCATACATTGCCGAATAGGCTTTACACTGTGAAAGCCCTTTCATTTAAGTGCTTTACCATTGCCTCCCCATTGGATTGCAACCTTGTCGTGGTCGGGGAGCTTGTGTGTCTCAGTGACCCCTAGAGCTATGCCAGCGGGAGATTCGTCTCCTGTTAGGGTCGCCCATGCTGGACAGGTCGAAGGGTAGAGGCGAGACGATGAGCGATCCACTGGTCCTCCAGGTTGGAGGTTGAGCACAGGGCTAACAACCCTGTCTCGTAGAACAAATATGTCACGGAAACAGCAACCAAAGGAATCAACACCATTGGGCGTGATGGACTTCCAGGGCTATCGACAGATGCTAGGATGAATGTCAATGGTGAAAGCCGAAAGGAAAGAGAACCAGACAGCATCCCAAGAACAGCCCTGCACTGGACACCGGAAGGGAAAAGGAAAAGAGGGAGACCCCAAACCACCTGGCGTCGAACTGTAGAGGAGGAAATGAAAACAATGGACCTGACCTGGGGTAGTGTCCAGAAGCTAGCCCAGAGCAGACAGGAGTGGAGGACCTTCGTTGCTGCCCTACATGCCAGGAGGCATCATAGGCAGTAAGTAAGTAAGTAAGTAAATAAGTTAACCATTGCAGATTGAACTGAGGATATCAGAGTTATTTAATTGTCATTGTTTCCTAAACTCTCATCTTTTATCGAGTCATACAATGTGGAAACAGATCCTTCGGCACAACCTGCCCACACTGACCAACATCTCCCATCTACTGTAGTCCAACCTGCCTGCGTTTGGCCCATATCATTCTAAACCCGTCCTATCCATGTACCTGTCCAAATGTTTCTTAAACAATGGAATAGTCCCAGCCTCAACTACCTCCTCGAGCAGCTGGTTCCAGACATCCACCCCCCCTTTGTGTGAAAAAGTTACCCCTAAATCTTTTATGTTATTCCTATTAAATCTTTCCCTCCTCACCTTAAACTTATGTCCTCTGGGTCTCAATTCCCCTGCTCTGGACAAGAGACTCTGTGTTTTTAACCCGATATATTCCCCTCAATTCTAGGTTTAAATAAATTTGCGATGGTAAGTAGATGGAAGGGCTGCATATGTAAATTTTGGGACGAAAATATTCAAGGGAGCTGTGAAAAAATAAATCTCTTTATGCCGCACTTATGATTCTAGAAGTCATTAACTGGTTGAAATTGAATCAGAAATCTGGTCAATAAAGTGATTTCAGTTTCAGTTTCAGTTTATTGTCGCGTGTACCGAGGTACAGTGGAAAGCTTTTGTTGCAAGCTAACCAGTCAGCGGAAAGACAATACATGATTACAATCGAGCCATTCACAGTGTACAGATACATGATAAGGGAATAATGTTTAGTGCAAGGTAAAGCCAGTGAAGCTCGATCAAAGTTAGTCCGATGAGGTAGATAGTAGGTCAGGACTGCTCTCTGGTTGCGATAGGATGGTTCAGTTGCCTGATAACAGCTGGGAATAAACTGCCCCTGAATCTGGTGATGTGCGTTTTCACACTTCTACACCTTCTGTCTGATGGGAGAGACAATAGACAATAGACAATAGGTGCAGGACTAGGCCATTCGGCCCTTCGAACCAGCATCGCCATTCATGGCTGATCATCCACAATCAGTACCCCATTCCTGCCTTCTCTCCATATCCCTTAACTCTCCCATATCCCTTCTCTCTATCCCTAAGAGTATCTAACTTTCTCTTGAAAGCATCCAGAGAACCAACCTCCACCGCCCTCTGAGGCAGAGAATTCCACACACTCACAACTCTCTGTGAGAAAAGGTTTTTCGTCATCTCCGTTCTAAATAGCTTACCACTTATTCTTAAACTATGGCCCCTGGTTCTGGACTCTCCCAACATTGGGAACATGTTTCCTGCCTCTAGCGTGTCCAAATCCTTAATAATCTTACATGTTTCAATAAGATATCCTCTCATCCTTCTAAATTCCAGAGTATACAAGCCCAGCCGCTCCAATCTATCAACATATGACAGTCCCGCCATCCCGGGAATTAACCTTGTGAACCTACGCTGCACTCCCTCAATAGCAAGAATGTCCTTCCTCAAGTTTGGAGACCAAAACTGCACACAATACTCCAGGTGTGATCTCACTAGGGCTCTGTACAACTGCAGAAGGACATCTTTGCTCCTATACTCTTGTTATGAAGGCCAACATGCCATTTGATTTCTTCACTGCCTGCTGTACCTGCATGCTTACTTTCAGTGACTGATGAACAAGGACCTCCAGATTCAGATTCAGATTCAGATTCAGATTCAGATTCAATTTTAATTGTCATTGTCAGTGTACAGTACAGAGACAACGAAATGCATTTGTACTTCCCCTTTTCCCAACTTGACACCATTTTGATAATAATCTGCCTTCCTGTTTTTGTCAATAAAGTGGATAACCTCACATTTATCAACATTAAACTACATCTGCCATGCATCTTCCCTCTCACCAAACCTGTCCAAGTCACCCAGCTTCCTCATAGCATCCTCCTCACAGTTTACATTGCCACCCAGCTTTGTGTCATCTGCAAATTTGCTAATGTTACTTTTAATCCCTTCATCCAAATCATTAATATATATTGTAAATAGTTGCAGTCCCAGCACCGAGCCTTGTGGTACCCCACTAGTCACTGCCTGCCATTCTGAAAGGGACCCGTTAATCCCTACTCTTAGTTTCCTGTCTGCCAACCAATTTTCTGTCCATGTCAGCACCCTACCCCCAATACCATGTGCTCTAATTTTGCCCACTAACCTCCTATGTGGGACCTTATCAAATGCTTTCTGAAAGTCCAGGTACACTACATCCACTGGCTCTCCCTTGTCCATTATCCTCAAAAAATTCCAGAAGATTAGTCAAGCATGATTTCCCCTTCGTAAATCCATGCTGACTCGGACGGATCCTGTTACTGCTATCCAAATGTGCCGCTTTTGTTTCATCTTTTGTTATTGACTCCAGCATCTTCCCCACCACCGATGTCAGGCTAACTGGTCTATAATTCACTGTTTTCTCTCTGCCGCCCTTCTTAAAGAGTGGGACATTAGCTACCCTCCAATCCACATGAACTGAACCTGAATCTATAGAACATTGGAAAATGATCACCAATGCGTCTAGGGGAGAAGGGGGAGTGGCCAGGGTTGCGACTCATCCTTGATTATGCTGCTGGCCTTGCCGAGGCAGCGTGAGGTATAAATTGAGTCAATAGAGGTTGGTTTGTGTGATGGTCTGGGCTGCATCCACAATTCTCCCCAAGTTTTGGCGATCTTGGACGGCGCTGTTCCCAAACCAAGCTGTGATGCATCCTGATAAAATGCTTTATTTGGTGCATCTCTCGAAGTTGGTGAGGGTTGTTGGATAGGCATTTGAGAGAGAGAATAATTTGGATTGGATAGCGACATTGGGCGGAAATCGCTTTTAAAACATGGGGGGGACACAATAAGGCCTAACATCTCGGACAGGGGTCGGCAACCTATGGCCCACAGGCCGGATCTGGCCCGTAACCCAAAATCATCCGGCCCGCAAGTGTATTTTATTTCAATTAGTTTTCGTGACCTGGGAACTGCAGCCAGTCCCGGGGCACGCAGGCGACCTGGGTGCAACAGCCAGACCTGCCAGCCGACCGGGGCTCTACAGCCAGTCCCAGGGCAGGCGAGCCAACCTGGGAACTGCAGCTAGTCCTGGTGTGCTAGATTCCAGGAGCTAGCGGCCTACAACTGGAATCGACCTTGAGGGCTCCGGTCGCAGAGCCTGTGGACCTACCATCACGGAGCTGGCTGACTTCGGAGGCTGTGGTGGCGGTTTTGCTGTAACATGTTTCACAAAACATGGGGGGGATTGCCTCCCACCTCTCAAAACATGGGGGGGGGGGGGGGGGGTCAGGTCCCACCCGCCGCCCCACCAGGAATTCCGCCCATGTGTGTGAATGTTGAGATGATGTTCCCAGTAGTGGGAGATCTAGGAGATGAAGGGGGAATTTCTTCAGTCAGAGGGTGGTGAATCGGTGGACAGATTAAACACTCTTGATCCTTGACTATTGACTCAACTTCAATGGGTATTTTTATGGCAGATATAGATTGATTCTTGATTGGTACGGGTGTCAGGGATTATGGGGAGCGGGCAGGAGAATGGTTTAAGGAGGGAGAGATAGATCAGGCATGATTGAATGGCAGAGTAGACATGATGGCCCAAATGGTCTTGTTCTGCTCCTTGAATTTATGAACGATAATTTGCAGGGTTACGGAGAAAGAGAGGAGAATGAGACTCGGAGCTAGCATACATTCAGTGGGCCAAATAGCCTCCTGCTGTTAGACACCAATTCTATGAAGCTTGGAATTTCTAGGAAGCCATGTTTTGTCCATAATGGATATTGGTTGCCATTGGAGGGCCTGACACTAAAATTCATTTAGGGAGGATTTGCTGTACGCAGTATTATTTTGTTTTTTGCCATGTTGCAAGGGGAGAGTTTATATCCCACAATGCATAAGCAATTGAAAAATCAGTGGCTATTACTGTGATCACCATATATTCTCACTGCCTCCAACTGTGTGGAGACACTAGACAGGTTATCGGGAAAGTATGGGTCAGCTTCTTCTGACTTATACCGCAGGAGATCTCTCTGGTACGCTATTAAAGAGAAAGAATCACAGCGCAATCAACTAATCTTCACAAGATGTAGTGTGAAAACAGTTTCTTGGAGTTGAGCGCCCAGATCAATCCCTGTGTCTGTTGAACCCCTTTCAATCCTGCAGCCATCAATATTTTCCTTAAACAGTCTCAGTTTAAGGATAAGGGGGAAATCTTTTAGGACCGAGATGAGGAAAACTTTTTTCACACAGAGAGTGGTGAATCTCTGGAATTCTCTCCCGAAGAAGGTAGTTGAGGCCAGTTCATTGGCTATATTTAAGAGGGAGTTAGATGTGGCCCTTGTGGCTAAAGGGATCAGGGGGTATGGAGAGGAGGCAGGTACAGGATACTCAGTTGGATGATCAGCCATGATCATATTGAATGGCGGTGCAGGCTCGAAGGGCCGAATGGCCTACTCCTGCACCTATTTTCTATGTTTCTATGTTTCTATGTAAACCAGGTGATACTCTTTTGTCATTTATTGCCACTCAGTGTTTGTGATTTGTCTTATTGTGCAGGCACAAAATAGCAGATCGAACTCAAGAAAATGTTTGATTTATTTCAAAATTCCTGGAATGCACTGCCATGGGTGTTTGTTGAGGCAGATACGACAGTGGCATTTAAGGGACGCTCAGATAGGCATGTGGATATGCAGCCAAATAGAGGGATATGGATTATGTGCAGGGGAAAAAGGGATGGTCTTAGCATCATTGGTAATGAAGACATTTGATAAACGTTACATTAGACTTCAGAGATACAGCGTGGAAATAGGCCCTTTACCACTATCCTACACAATTTACAATTACAATACAATCCAATACGGATTTATTCGTCACATTGCACATAAAGTGCAAGTGAAATGAATTTGTCAGCAGCGGTACAATGATAAAGAACACACAAACACAATAAAAATTTAACACAAACATCCACCACAGCATTCATCACTGTGGTGGAAGGCACAACATTTGGCTAGTCCTCCTCCATTTCCCCCGTAGTCAGGACCTTAACCTTCCGCAGCCGCCGCTCCAGGGATCCCCGGCGAAGGACCAACTCCTGATGGTAAGTCCACGCCGGGCCCACAGTAGAAGTTGGCCGCGGGTCGGCGGTGGAAGCTTCTTCTACTCCCCGGGTCCCCAACGTAAGATCCCGGGCTGCAGACGCCGCGCCAGCTGGAGCTCTGCAGACCGCGACTTCAGGCTGCCGGCTGCCGCGGGCCAACGAAATGGAGCACTCAAGCCAATTAACCTACAAACCTGTACGTCTTTGGAGTGTGGGAGGAAACTGGAGAACCCAGAGAAAACCCATGTGCTCACAGGGAGAATGCATAAACTCTGTGTGGACAACGCCCATAGTCTGGATCGAACCTGAGTCTCTGGTGCTTTGAGGCAGCAACTCTACCGCTGCACCACCGTGCCGCCCCTCAGTCACAGTATTGAGTATAGAAGTGGGGATGTTGTGCTACATTTGTACAAGACGTTGCAGTATTCTTTTCAATCACCCTGCTGTAGGAAGGATGTTATTAAGCTGAAAAGAGTGCAGGCAAGATTTACAAGGATGTTGCCAGGACTTGTGGAGTTGAGCTATAGGGAGAGGTTGGGCAAGCTAGATCTATATTTCATGGAGCCCAGGAGGATGAGGGGTGATCTTATAGAGGTGCATAAAATCAGATTATTTTACACAGAGTAGGGGAATTAGAGGACATATGTTTCAGGTGAGAGGGGAACATTTTAATAGAAACCCGAGGGACGTTTTTATGACACAAAGGATGCAGGGTATATGAAACAAGCTGCCAGAGGAGGTAGTTGAGGCAGGTACATTAACAACATTTAAAATACATTTTTGCAGGTACATTGATAAGGAAGGTTTGGAGGGTTATGAGCCAAATGCAAGCAGGTGGGACTAGAGTGGGTGGGACATATTGGTCGGCAAAGGGCAAGTTGGGCCGAAAGGCCTGTTTCTGTGCTGTATGACTCATGTTTGGCTCAGACATGGTGGGCCGATGGGCCTACTCAATGCAGTTATAGTACATTGTTCTATGTACAATGTTCTATAAATAGCATGAAACCTTTTGCAACAGAGACACAAAATAATTCTGAAAACCTCCATTTCTTTACAAAAGGACTTTTTTTCTAACAAAAAGGTTCAGCAGAAGTGGAAGCTGAGACACAGCCTGAAGGCAACGGAAAATGAAGCAAACTGCATCCCAAGTGGTTTGTTGTGTGGGGAAGGATCACGTTTGGAAGGAGATTATTGCAGTGGGAACGGGAGGAGGGAGGTGAGGAAGTGAAAGACCGAGGCTGGAGAGGATTGGATTTCTTCTGGAGCACAAAGGAGTATAGGTGCTTCGAATCCACAAAAGTGCCAATTGACCCTGGATCAGGAGCAGCACAGTGGCGCAGCGGTTGCTGCCTTACAGCGCCAGAGACCCGGGTTCAATCCTGACTACGGGCGCTGCCTGTATGGAGTCTCCATTCTCCATGTGACATGGTGGGTTTCCCCGGGTGCTTGGTTTCTACCCACATTAAAAAGTTGTATAGGTTTGTAAGTTAATTGGCTCCTATAAATTGTAAATTGTCCCTAGTGTGTAGGATAGTGCTAGCGTACTGGGTGATTGCTGGTCGGCATGGGCTCGGTGGGCCGAATGGCCTGTTTTCACACTATATCACTTAAGTCTACAGTCTAAAATCTAAATCTGGCCCTGGGTAGACTTCTTGAAAAAGAGTTATTCCCAGTCATACATGATGAAAACCGTCTGGAGGGAGTTTGTATGTTATCCACGTGACTGCGTGGGTTTTCTTCAGCTGCTCCAGTTTCCTCCCACACTCCAAAGACACACAGGTTTATAGGTTAATTGCCTTCGGCAAAGATTGTAAATTGTCCCGAGTGTGTAGGATAGTGTTATTATACAGGGATCGCTGGTCGGCGCGGACTCGGTGAGGCAAAGGGCCTGTTTCTGCGCTGTATCTCAAAAACGAAAACATTGAAGGAGTTTGGGCATGAGTGGGCAGTGGGATTAGAATCGATGAGACAATGAATGTTATTAGTGAGGGCAGAATGCAAAGATTGTCATTCTAATGGCTACAGAGATGGTAAAAATAACGAAATTAAATGATGGGATATTGAAAGGTGCAGGAAGTGACAGGAGGCTAGGATTAAATTGGCCAGGGTTGGAATTACATTGAGGAAAACTATATTGATGATATTGAGAAACTAACACATTGCAGCTTATGAAGGCTTTTACACTTTTTTCCCCAACACGCAATTGACAATGGAAAGAGACAAACATAATAATAAGCGTACACTTGATTTCATATTGGTTATCATCACAGATTAAAAAACTAAGTGAAGTTTAAAGGCATTTTGTTCAAAGTTCCCACACAGTGGGCCTACTATGTTCTGTGTGCTGAAGCAAACCAAGAATTTCATTGTCCTATACAGGGACACATGACAATAAACTCACTTGAACTTGAACTTGAACTTGAACAGTGCATGGCAACAAGATGGGCAAGGACAGCACAAATGCTTGGTTACCAAAGGGCATGTTGTTTAGTTTAGGTTAGAGAAACAGCGTGGAAACAGGTCCCTTCAGCCCATCGAGTCCACGGCGACCAGCACTAACACACTAGGGACAATTTACAATTATACCAAGCCAATTAGCCTGCAAACCTGTACGTCATTGGAGTGTGGGGGGAATCTGGAGAATCCCGGAAAAAAACCACTCAGGTTACGGGGAGAACGTACAAAGTCCGTACAGTCAGGATCAAACCCGGGTCTCTGGCGCTATAAGGCTGCTGCACCACGGTGCCATGTTTTTATAAATATGCAATTTTATCTGTGTCCTAGTTATTTTCATGCTTCCAAGATACATTATTAAATATTCAATAGAACACAAAATCTCAATGCTCACTTATCATCATAGGTTTCGGGGATATTTGAAAGAATAGAATTCCTGTAAACAATAATACATCTTCAACCAAACACCAAGTTGTGTGTTCTTTTACCAAGGTATTTTATTTAATAAACGGTTTCAATTATATTACATAGAAACAAATTAAATGTTTTACTCTATCACCTGTAAACCTACAGAGCTATATATTTATTCATCAACTCATATTGCCCATTGCCATGTCTATTATCACATTGAGAATCGCTGAGCTCTATTTAAAGATGAGTGCCGGAAAGTCATTGGAATATGGGACACTTCAGTGGCAGTTCAGGAATTTCAATGAACCCTCATAAATCAGTCGGATTCACAATCTCGCCCATACAAACTTAACGTGTAGGAATTTGTGTCCAAGGTTGAGAAAACTGGATGAGACGGTGAGGCTGGTTTGCAGGAAATCATAAGTTAGGAGCTTTAGTTATCTTGCTTTCAGATCACCATAGACTGGGGTGGAAGATTGCAACCATCACGTGGTCCGCCCTGTTTCGACGAATGCAATCAACCTGGCGTGCACAATCAAATAAGATCAAATAGAACAAGTTGTCCTACAACTTTAGGCTGTGCACGCCATACGCAAGAAGAAGCAGAAGAAGATCACCATAGACTCATGGAGATATAGGCTTTCTGCAGACTGGTTACCTCGCAACAAAAGCTTTTCACTACCTCGGTACACCTGACAATAAAGTAAACCAAACTGAAATAAACTATCAGGACCTTCGGCCCAACATGCCCATGCTGACCAAGACGCCTCATCTACACTTTCACACCATGACCACACTATCACACCATCATATCCCTTCAAACCTTTCCTATCCATGTTGTGATAGTACCCGCCTCAAGTATCTCCTCTGGTAGACTTGTCTCCACCACCCTCTGTGTGAAATGGCTGCTCCTCAGGTTGTGGGTAGAAAATAGCCTTAATCTTGTAAAATGAACAACCACTACATTGTGTCCTTGGGCAAGACACTTCACCCACCTTTGCCTGTGTGTGAATGTGTGTAAATGTGTGTGAGTGATTGGTGGTGGTCGGAGGGGCCGTAGGCGCAGATTGGCAGCCACGCTTCCGTCAGTCTGCCCCAGGGCAGCTGTGGCTACAGAAGTAGCTTACCACCACCGAGAGTGACTGAATGAATAATGCGATGTAAAGCGCCTTGAGTATTAGAAAGGCGCTATATAAATCCCATCCATTATTATTATTATTATTATTATTATTCCGGTAATACTTCATTGGTTGTAAACTATGATGCAATTTCCAGTGAGGAAAATGAAAAGTGCTTTATAGAAACAGTTTAGTTTAGTTTAGTTTAGAGATACAGCGTGGAAACAGGCCCTTAAGCCCACCGAGTCCGCATCGACCAGTGATCACCCCGTGCACCAGCACGACCTTCTTGCGAATGAAACATAAACCAAAGGAATAGTTAGATCTCAGGTTGTTGTCTCGACGGCAATGTCTGCCTGAGCTCCATTTGGTGGGTGGTAGAGCGGCAGGCACGTGCCGTTAGGATAGGCAAGGTGGGCACTGCCTACCCTGACTTAAATTACAACATGGTAATTACTAAATATAAATAGTAAAGGCATGGGAGAATTATGCCTATCTAAGAGATCGATATCTTAGGTAGGCATAATTCTCGGTGCCTTTCAACCGCAGCACTTGCAACACGCGAAGGTCTGTGCAACCCACGGCCGTCAGCGCTGCTTCAAGCCGTCAATGACAAGCGGGGCTGAAGGCAGCTGAAATTCTGCCTTTGCAGTACTGCACATGCGCAGCAGCTTACCGTGCATGCACAGCGCGAGTTTCTTTGCGGGTTTTTTTAAATATGGATTGTCATTATTTTAAGAGTAACTTAGGAAACAAAGAGTGAAGAATGGAGTTCGTGTACCAATAACGTGGTAAGTACATTTCTTGATGCTTTATGTTTTTAAATACCGTATTTCCCGGGGTGGGGGGAGAACTTCTTTCACAGTGTTTGGGGAGTGTGGCCTGGAGTAAAGTTGCGCGGAGGGCAGGAGCGTTGTGAAGGAGGGGGTCGGGGCCAGTAATCCCCTTGCGACGCTCCGGGCACGGAGCCGCCGCATTGTGGCCGGGGAGTGAATTAGCTCGGGTGGCTGCAAGTGGCCTCTGGGACCAGACAGCCCCTTCTGCCGGTCCACACTCACCTCTGGCAGTGCTTTCCGTCTGAAAAACTCTCTCCTGCCGCTCGCCGGCCTCACTCATGTCAGCCGCTTCCCGCAAATCCTTAAATTCCGACAGCGCGCTCAAGGGACCAATTGAGGTTACTCGGCTGTCGGAATTTAAGGATTTGCGGGAAGCGGCTACCATGAATGAATCCGGCGAGCGGCAGGTGAGAGATGTTCAGTCGGAGAGCACTGCCAGAGGTGAGTGGACCGGCAGAAGGCACTGAAGTGACAGCCGGTTCTGCTGTCTTGTCCCGGTGGCCGCTCGCAGTCACCCGAGCTGCTTCCTTCCACGGAAGTGGCGGCCAGTTCTGCTCAAAGTTGCTGTAGGATCATTGGTTCTGTTGTCCGTGCCCGGAGCGTTGTAGCAGCGGTGAGTGAATCTGACATGATCTCCGACCCCCTCCTTCTCAACACTCCTGCCCTCCCCGCAGCTTTAACCCCTGGCACAGACTCTCCACACGCTGTGAAACAAACTCTCCTTCCAATTGGTCCCTTGAATTAGTATTCAACGTGCTCCCGTTTTTCCCACCATCTCTCCACCTGCCGTCATCCTCCATCCCCCACCCATTCAGTAATTAAAAAATGAAGGTGATTTGGAAGCCTTGGGAAAATTGAATTGTTACTTATTTTTATTTTTTACGGAGAGAACGATCTGCACATGCGCGGTTTAAGATTTTTTTTTAAAGCCGACTGACTGCCTACATTGAGTAATTACTCACGGCACGTGCCTGTAGAGCGGGGAGCCAGAGATTACATGGTTGGCTGTCTGTTGTTCTGCTCCGCATTCACAGGCTGGGCTCTGGTGGAGCCCCCACCTCCACATGCTGGCATTGAAACGCCCAACTCCAGTACCAAGTCTGTTGAGCTTCACCCATGCTGCTCTGGGGAGGTCAAACCCTGGACAGCTTTTATCTGGTGAAGAGATGTAGCAATGTAATAGAGATGAGGTTGCCTTCCACTCCTGTGACAACTTGGTGTCTATCCAGTGTGCTTTCCTCTCAGTTGGCTGGATCGATGCTAGGAGTTGTTTTCCATGTGGAGCAAAGGGGTGACGGGAATTTAGTCGGGGTGGTCTCTGCTCTCTGCTGATGGCCTGATGGAGGAGGTGATCTGGGTCCATGGCATGACGAGATACTGCCAGAGTTGCTGCTTGCCTTCGGATCCCTGCAGGCGAAATGCCTGTAAGTATAGGGAGCTGCTCAACTGGAGTAGGTTGAAGGCAGCCAAGGTGCTAGTTCTGTTCAGGCTCGTGTCTACCAGGCTGGTATGCCTAATTCTACTCCATACGGGTGTGCAGTACTCAGCTGGGACATACACAAGAGCTAAGGCAGAGGTGTGAAGAGTTGATGGACTGGCTCCCCAACTTGTTCCTGCCAGGCGTCGGATGAGGCTGCTACATGCCATGACCTTGTTGCGGAGACCAGCGAGGCGTTGACGAAATGTAAGCGACCTGTCCAGCTTTATGCTGAGGTAAGTGGGTGCTTGTTGGGTGATGCATGATGATGCACGCAAGAGACAATTTATAATGTTAGCAAAGCTAATTAACCTGCAAACCTGTACATCTTTGGAGTGTGGGAGAAATCCGGAGATCCCGGAGAAAACCTACTCAGGTCACAGTAAGGCAGCAACTCTACCGCTGTGCTGCCCCAATAGCAGCTTTTTGTTGTCCTGATCCTCCGCGCTGCTATCACAACCTTCAACCATACAAGGCATTTTTTATGGACACAAAAAGCTGGAGTAACTCAGGCAGCATCTCTGAAGAAATGGAATAGGTCGAGATCTGAAATGTCAGCTATTCCTTTTCTCCAGAGATGCTGTCTGACCCGCTGAGATACTCCAGCCATTTGTGTCCATCTTCGGTTTAAACCAGCGCCTGCAGTTCCTTCCTGCACAAGGCGTTTTTTTATGGCGTGTGTGCCTGAAATTTTCATTCCTTGCAGTATTTCAGGAATTTTGATATAACATTATATATAACATTACAACTATAAATTCATGGCGCCAAAATGGTGGCGCCTGCATGTGTAATCTGTGCAAAAAGAATTTTGCTGTGGAGTTGCACGTCTGACAAATAAAGCATGATTGAACTGGTTATTTGAAACATAAGATCCAACACCAAAAACACAAACACCAGAGATAATTTTCCCAAGCCTTTCTAAACTGGCCAATAGAAATAATTTCAGCAAATAGTATTCAAGCTTCAAATGAGGATTGATTAAATATATATATGGAAACATGATTTGAGAAATGAATCTTAATATCTGCTCATGCCTGTCATGCATGTTGGCGCAGTGGTGGTGTTGCTGCCTTGCAGCGCCAGAGACCTGGATCCAATCCAGACTACGGGTGCTGTCTGTACGGAGTTTGTACGTTCTCCCCGTGACCTCGGGCTTTCTCCGAGTGCTCCGGTTTCCACACACACTCCAAACCAAAAACGTACGGGGTTGTGGGCTAATTTTGTTTTTTGTAAATTGTCCCTAGTGTGTAGGGTAGTGCTAGTGCACGGGGATCGCTGGTCGGCGGGGACTAGGTGGGCTGAAGGGCCTGTTTCCGCACTTTATCTCAAAACTAAACTCTAAGCTAAAAAAACCCAAACCAAATTAAATTGCTGTGATTTAAATATGCTGGAATTAAAGGGTTAATTAAAGTATTGAATAGAAATTAATATTTAAAAATCGCAGACATCAGGAACCTTTGCGATGGAAACACTGCTCTGAACTGTAACTATAAATTTCTGAACTAATTATCCAGCAGCAGAGACAGCTGAATCATTCAGAGGTGTAATTAGCAATCAGAGATAATGAATAGAGCAGCTATTCATTGTCATGCAGAATTGAGCATGGAGCTGCCTTAGGGATCCCAATCATTTCCGATTCCATTCTGCTGGCTTTTTTGGTACGTTGAGTTCATCGCTCCATTTTATTACTCCCCACAGCTTCATCCGTCAACGGGTTGCCACACACTGTTGATCCTGTCTGTCAAGCAATATTCAAAGCAGCACGGTGGCGCAGCGGTAGAGTTGAAGCCTTACAGCGCTTGCAGCGCCGGGAGACCTGGGTTCGATCCTGACTGCGGGTGCTGTCTGTACGGAGTGTTTGTACGTTCTCACCGTGACCGCGTGGGTTTTCTCCGAGATCTTCGGTTTCCTCCCACACTCCAATGACATACAGGTTTGTAGGTTAATTGGTTTGGTATAAGTGCAAATTATCCCTAGTGTGGACTCGGTGGGCCGAAGGGCCTGTTTCCGTGCTGTAACTCTAAGCTAAACTAAACAAGTCATATTTTCATGGTTAATGTACTGTACCATTCTCCTGCCTTCTCCCCATAACCCCTGACACCCTTATTAATCAAGAATCTGTGAACCTCCGTCTTAATAATATCCATTGTGGTGGAACATTGCAACCATTACATGGTTCGCCCTGTTTCGACGAATGCAATCAACCCGGCATGCACAATCAAATAAGATCAAATAGATCAAGTTGTCCTACAACTTTAGGCTGTGCACGCCATACGCAAGAATAACAATATCCATTGATTTGACCTCCACAGCCATCTGTGGCAATGAATTTGACTCTCACCACCCTCTGACTAAAGAAATTCCTCCTCATCTACTTTCTAATGGTATGTCCTTTTATTCTGAGGCTGTGCCCTCTGGTCTTAGACTCTCCCACTAGTGGAAACATCCTATCCCCCATCCACTCTATCCAGGCCTTTCACTATTCGGTAAGTTTCAAGGGGGTCGCCCTCATCCAGTGAGTACAGACCTCATGCTAATCATCAGAAATGGCTCAGAGTCTTGCAACTGGTCAAATGTCAAAAATGCAATGGGATTATATATTTTTAAAAAAAGTGAAGGGGATATTTTAATGATATTGGCATGCAAAATCCGTGAGTGTACTGACTCATAAACTTATTTCCCAGAGAAAGGTTCAACACCAGAGCACAAATGGGTAATCGAGATAAAAGTGCTTAATTGATTTTGTATGTTCCGTCAATCCAATCCTCTTTGCTTAGATGAAAAATAAACTTACAATCCTCTTATGGTCCAGGTTGATTAAGATAGTCTTATCTATTAGATTAGTTTAGCTTTAGAGATACAGCGCGGAAACAGGTCCTTCAGCCCACCGAGTCCGCGCCGACCAGCGATCCCCGCACTATCCTACACACACACGGGACAATTTACATTTATACCAAGTCAATTAACGTATAAACCTGTACATCTTTGAAGAAGGGTCCCGACCCAAAATATAACCTATCCATGCTCTCCAGGGATGCTGCCAGAGTTACTCCAGCACTTTTTGTCTTTTAAAAAAAACAGCATCTGCCGTTCCTTGTTTCTACTCTATAAACTAAAGTATTTTATTTCCTTAATAAAAACATCTCCTCAGAAAACGAGGTTGTGTTGACATAGTCAGATAACATATAACCAGTGATTATGATAATGACCATACATAAGGACCCTTGGTCACTCCCTCTTCTCCCCTCTGCCATCAGGCAGGAGGTACAGAAGTTTGAAGACGCAGACCTCCAGATATCAGGCAACGGAACCGTCCTCTCACCAACCAGAGAATGGACCTGACCTCCCATATACCTCATCAGAGACCTTCGCACTATCTTTAAATGGACTTTCCCAAACTTTATCTTGCACTAAACAATATACCATTCATCCTGTATCTGTACACTGTGGACATCTTGATAATAATTACGTATGTGTCGGAAGGGACTGCAGATGCTTGTTTACATCAAAGATAGACACAAAATGCTGGAGTAACTCAGCGAGTCATGCAGCATCTTTGGAGAAAAGGATTAGGTAATGTTTTGTGTCGAGGCCCTTCTTCAGGCAGGGCTATATATAGTTGAGTTAGTGAGTGAACTGTGAGTCTACAAGCCGTGCTGAGTGAACTGTGAGTCTACAAGCTGTGGCTCAGTCCGGAAGTCACACACAGTTCAGAGGTCGCGCTCAGTCCAGTGGTCGGACCTGAGTCCAGAAGTCGGACCTGAGTCCAGAAGTCGCGCTCAGTCCAGAAGTTGGGCGTGAGTATAGTCAAGAGGGTTTTACTGTCATATGTTCCGAATATGTGTGTGTGTGTGCGTGTGTGCGTGTGTGTGTGTGTGTGTGTGTGTGTGTGTGTGTGTGTGTGTGTGTGTGTGTGTGTGTGTGTGTGTGTGTGTGTGTGCGTGTGTGTGTGTGTGTGTGTGTGCGTGCGTGCGTGTGTGTGTGTGTGTGTGTGTGTGTGTGTGTGTGTGTGTGTGTGTGTGTGTGTGTGTGTGTGTGTGTGTGTGTGTGTGTGTGTGTGTGAGATGCAGGGTGTGTGTGTGTGGGTATGTGTGTTTGAGATGGGGGTGGGGGTGTGTTAGATGTAGGGTGTGTGTGTGTGTGTTCTATAGATTGTGTGTGGTGTGTGATGGGGGTGGTGTAATGGAGGGGTGTGTGTGAGTGTGTGTGTGGGAGATGGGGTGAATGTGAGATGGAGTGTGGGGTGTGTGTGAGTGTGTGTGTGTTGTGTGTGTGTGTGTGTGATGTTTGTTTTTGTTTGGTGTGTGTGTGTGTGTGTGTTTGTGTGTTGTGTGGTGAGAGATGGAGGGTGTGTGTGTGTTGGAATGTGTGTGTGTGTGTGAGTGTGTGTGTGATGGAGTGTGTGTGACTGTGTGAGAGATGGAGGGCGTGTGTGTGAGAAAGAGATGGAGTGTGTGTGTGTGTTTGTGTGTGGGTGTGAGTGTGTGTGTGATGGAGTGTGTGTGTGTGTTTGTGTGTGGGTGTGAGTGTGCGTGTGATGGAGGGTGTGTGTGTGTGTGATAGAAGGTGTGTGTATGTGTGATGGAGGGTGTGTGTGTGTGCGTGATGGAGGGTGTGTGTGTGTGATGGAGGGTGTGTGTGTTGGAGGGTGTGTGTGTCTGATGGAGGGTTTGTGTGTGATGAAGGGTGTGTGTGTGATGGATGAGTCCACCAGCCATGAGTGAGTGAACTGTGAGTCCACCAGCCGTGAGTGAGTGAACTGTGAGTCCACCAGCCGTGAGTGAGTGAACTGTGAGTCCACCAGCCGTGAGTGAGTGAACTGTGAGTCCACCAGCCATGAGTGACTGAACTGTGAGTCCACCAGCCATGAGTGACTGAACTGTGAGTCCACCAGCCATGAGTGACTGAACTGTGAGTCCACCAGCCGTGAGTGACTGAACTGTAGTCCACCAGCCATGAGTGACTGAACTGTGAGTCCAATAATACATTTGGCCTACAATGTCCATACTAGCCCTCCGGAAACCAGTCCCTTCAGCCCACAACACCCATACTAGCGCTCCTGAAAGCCCCTCCCCCCCTCATTCCCCACTGGCCACCAATATTGGAATTGGTGGGGAGGTGGAATATTGCGTTGGGGGACCAGCCCTCACTTCTGTTATGTCTTGATGACATTAAATCCTGGATGGCCCTAAACTTTCTAGGTTTTAATGAAAAGAAGACAGAGGTGATAGTGTTTGGTCCCAATGGCTGCCGTGAACCTCCCCCTGTTGACTTGGGTCCCCTGGCACGGTATGTGAAGCCAACAGTTTTGAACCTGGGTTTTAAGATGGACAGTGATTTTAAATTAGATCATCAAATAGGCGCGGTGGTTAAGTCCAGCTTCTTTCACTTAAGGCAGCTGGCAAAGGTGAAGCCCATTCTTGAGCGGCAGCATTTTGAAACAGTAATCCATGCCTTCATCACGTCTAGGCTGGATTACTGTAACGCACTCTATTTTGGAGTTGCTCGATCTTCCCTGGCTTGTCTCCAGTTGGTTCAGAATGCTGCCGCTCGCCGTTTAACTGGAACTGGAAAGAGGGAGCACACAACACCAATTCTGGCCTCCCTCCCTCCACTGGTTCCCGGTGCACTTTCCAGTTCATTTTAAGACTCTGTTATTTGTTTTTAAATCTTTAAATGGTCTCGCCCCGCCTTACCTCTCTGAGCTGCTTCATCCATACGCTCCTGTCAGCTGATCAGCTGCTCCTGGAAGTACCGAGGTCTAAGCGGAAGCTCAGAGGGGATAGAGCCTTCTCTGTTGCTGCTCCGACATTATGGAACACTCTGCCGTTGCACATCAGACAGGCCCCCTCACTGTCCATCTTCAAAACCAGTCTTAAAACCCTTTTCTATTCATTGGCTTTTGACCCTGCATGAGACTTTGCTCCTGTTTTAGTGTTTTTAATGTTTTTTATTGTTTTTACTCTCTTTTTTAATGTTTTTATTGTCTTGTAATAATTTTTTGTCCATGATTAGTCATGTACAGCACTTTGTTGCAACAGTGGTTGTTTTTAAAGTGCTCTATAAATAAAGTTATTATTATTATTATTATGTGAGAATGGGACCCAACGGGTCCCACTTAGTCTGGTATTATATATTGTCCTTTCGCTGACTAAATAGCATTCAACAAAAAGGCTTTTCACTGTACCTTAGTACATGTGTCAATAATAATAAACTAACTTAAACAATTCTCAGAAAATTACATCCTTCCTAACTCCAGCTACTTTTTCCATAGCCACCAAATTCGCCAACGTCTGCTGTTCTTCCTTCTCAGCACGCTCTGTTGATGCCCGGTCATCTTGAACTCAGCAGTGCATGAAGTTACAGACAACGATTACTGCAATCCTAATTCCCTGATCCTCAGCCAATTTTAGTTTGTACCATGGGTTGAAGGAGGGACATGAGCCCAGGGATGTGGTTGTACTCTGCTGCTCTTCAGATAATGAGATGAGCATATCCGCATCTTCAACGAAGGTAGATGGAGCAAATCCATTGATGACTCAGAAGCAAACGAGCAAGATTAGCACATGTTATAGGTTATTAACCCACAAACCCACACCTCTTTGGAATATGGCTGTTCATAAGTTCTAGGAGCAGAATTAGGCCATTCGGCCCATCAATTCTAATCCACCATTCAATCATCGTTGATCTGTCTTTCTCTCCCAACCCCATTCTCCTGCCTTCTCCCCACAACCGCCGACACCCGTACTAATCAAGAATCTATCAATCCATGCCTTAGAAATATCCATTGACTTGGTCTCCACAGCCGTCTGTGGCAAAGAATGCGTTATTTACTGTAGGCTTTTAGAGATACGGCACGGCAACAGGTCCTTCGACCTGCCGAGTCTGCGCCGACCAACGATCACCCCACGCACCCGAGGACTATCCCACACACTGGGGACAATTTACAATCTTACTGAAGCCAATTAACCAACAAACTTGTGCAGAATAGGCAACATCGCTGAAGAGAAGGAATGAGTGATGTTTCGGATCAAGACCCTTCTTCACACTTCTCCATTCCTTCTCTCCAGAGATGCTGCCTGTCCCGTTGAACTGCACAGGTTTAGCGAAGAAATCGGTTAATAAAAAAGTATATTGGTCAAGATTTTAAAGAGAGCCAAGCACATATTCATCATAGCAAGACTGTAAAACCTTTGAAGGTAATGATATTTCTCACGTATCACTTTCGGATCTCAATATGTCTGGATTTATTCTCCTACATTGCAGTGAAATCAGATTACTGAGGAAGGTCAGTCATGCCTCTAAAGGCAATTATATAAACTGCAAATAGGCATTTGAAACATACAGTCGCTGATGGTAATCAGAAATGAAAGCCAGAATGTTTAGCAAGCCAGACAGCATCTGCAGAGACAAACATTTTAGTTTTTATGTTAATGACCTTTTATCACAAAGAGTAAATAATTTCAGAGGAAATTCAGAGGTTCTGCCTTACGGGCAGAATTCCAAACTCACATTCGGTAAAAAAAGATTGTGTGTAAATCAGCACGGCGGTGGTATTGCTGCCCTGCAGCACCAGAGACCCGGGTTCGATCCTGACTGTGGGTAGATACAAAAAGCTGGAGTAACTCAGCAGGACGGGCAGCAGCTCTGGAGAGAAGGAATGGGTGACGTTTCAGGTCGAGACCTTTCTTCAGTGGGTGAGGGTGCTGTCTGTGCGGAGATTCCACATTGATTATCATGTATTGTAGACTGTGGATGGTTCGAATATAATATAATTCTCTTTCCGCTGTGTGGTTAGCAGGCAACAACAGCTCTTTGCTGTGCGTCGGTACACATGACAATAAACTAAACTAAACTAAACATTCTCCCTGTGACCACGTGGGTTTTCTCCAGGTGCTCCAGTTTCCTCCCAAACTCCAAAGACATAATAATAATAATAATAATATATTTTATTGTCCTTGCACACAGGTGCAACGAGATTTGGTATGCAGCTTCCATCCGATGTTAGCTTTCATAGCAAAAGGATTTGAGTATAGGAGCAGGGAGGTTCTACTGCAGTTGTACAGGGTCTTGGTGAGACCACACCTGGAGTATTGCGTACAGTTTTGGTCTCCAAATCTGAGGAAGGACATTATTGCCATAGAGGGAGTGCAGAGAAGGTTCACCAGACTGATTCCTGGGATGTCAGGACTGTCTTATGAAGAAAGACTGGATAGACTTGGTTTATACTCTCTAGAATTTAGGAGATTGAGAGGGGATCTTATAGAAACTTATAAAATTCTTAAGGGGTTGGACAGGCTAGATGCAGGAAGATTGCTCCCGATGTTGGGGAAGTCCAGGACAAGGGGTCACAGCTTAAGGATAATGGGGAAATCCTTTAAAACCGAGATGAGAAGAACTTTTTTCACACAGAGAGTGGTGAATCTCTGGAACTCTCTGCCACAGAGGGTAGTCGAGGCCAGTTCATTGGCTATATTTAAGAGGGAGTTAGATGTGGCCCTTGTGGCTAAGGGGATCAGAGGGTATGGAGAGAAGGCAGGTACGGGATACTGAGTTGGATGATCAGCCATGATCATATTGAATGGCGGTGCAGGCTCGAAGGGCCGAATGGCCTACTCCTGCACCTAATTTCTATGTTTCTATGTTTCTATGATGTCATAACTTAAACAGCTAATAAAATTTAGATAACATTTAGATTCCCCGAGAAACATGATTTATAAAAAAGAACAGTAAAACAGTCTAAAGTGCAAATAGGTCTGTGCCGGGTCGATGTGTGACGAGACCATCCGAGGGAGACAGTTCATGGGGGTGGGGGACACTCAGCAGGGCTGGTTTGTAGGTTAATTGGCTTCTGTAAATTGTCCCTAATGTGTAGAAACATAGAAACATAGAAATTAGGTGCAGGAGTAGGCCATTCGGCCCTTCGAGCCTGCACCGCCATTCAATATGATCATGGCTGATCATCCAACTCAGTATCCTGTACCTGCCTTCTCTCCATACCCCCTGATCCCTTTGGCCACAAGGGCCACATCTAACTCCCTCTTAAATATAGCCAATGAACTGGCCTCAACTACCTTCTGTGGCAGAGAATTCCAGAGATTCACCACTCTCTGTGTGAAAAATGTTTTCCTCATCTCGGTCCTAAAAGATTTCCCCCTTATCCTTAAACTGTGACCCCTTGTTCTGGACTTCCCCAACATCGGGAACAATCTTCCTGCATCTAGCCTGTCCAACCTCTTAAGAAATTTGTACGTTTCTATAAGATCCCTCCTCAATCTTCTAAATTCTAGCGAGTACAAGCCGAGTCTATCCAGTCTTTCTTCATATGAAAGTCCTGACATCCCAGGAATCAGTCTGGTGAACCTTCTCTGTACTCCCTCTATGGCAAGAATGTCTTTCCTCAGATTAGGAGACCAAAACTGTACGCAATATCCCAGGTGTGATCTCACCAAGACCCTGTACAACTGCAGTAGAACCTCCCTGCTCCTATACTCAAATCCTTTTGCTATGAATGCTAACATAACATTCGCTGTAGGATAGATCTAGTGTCCTGGGTGGGCCGAAGGGCCCGTTTCCATGCAATATCTCTCATCTAAACAATTACCAATGATATAGTGTGCAATGAAATGAACACGTGAACATTTGGAGTAAAGAAATCTGCACAAACGTATGATTATTCAAACTATTTTCTTGAGAAACAAATAGCAATTGTAAATTGATCACTGTTTAAATTTGCCGATTCTGTAATGGAGATTTTTGTTTACAGACACTGGAGGCAATTATTAACAACAGCGGAATGACATTTACAAATATGCCACACATATACTAATGGGTCAAAGCAAAATGGTCACTGCATAACAGGCGGTGAACATAGACAATAGAAACAAAATGTGAAAATAACATTTGTAATTATGTTGGACGCAATTCGTTCAGTGCGTGAAACAAATGATCTTTAAAACTATGTCCCGGTTAGTCATCCAATCATAAAGAAAGCCCATCAACATCTCTGCTCTCTGAGAAGATTGAGGCGATCCGAGTATGTCAACGAATACTCTCTTGAACCTCTGCAGGTGTACGGTAGACTGGTTGCATCACAGCCTGGTTCGGCAACTTGAACGCCCAGGAACAAAGAAGATTCTTCCACCTTCACCTCCATCGTGCCGGTGCCAGAACACTCCACTGCGGCAAGCCTCAACTCTGGTCAAGAAGGCTCACCAGTGTCCCTTCTTCCTGAGGAGACTAAAGAAGGTCCATCTGTCTCTTCAGATTCTGGTGAACTTCTACCGCTGCACCATCGAGAGCATCCTTACCAACTGCATCACAGTATGGTATGGCAACTGCTCTGTCTCCGACCGGAAGGCACTGCAGAGGGTGGTGCAAATTGCCCAATGCATCACCGGTTCCTCACTCCCCTCCATTGATCCTGTCCAAAGCAAGCGTTGTCTGCGAAGGGCGCTCAGCATCGTCAAGGACTGCTCTCACCCCAACCACAGACTGTTTACCCCCCTACCATCCGGGAGGCGCTACAGGTCTCTCCGTTGCCGGACCAGCAGGTCCAGGAACAGCTTCTTCCCTGCTGCCGTTACATTACTCAACACTGTACCTCGGTGATTGCCAAGCACCCCCCCCCCCCCCCCCCCCCCCCTTCCACCAGGAAAAAAAATATTGCACTACTATGACTGTATGCACGTAAATATATTTATTTATTGCTCATATTCTTTGTCTCTCTTCTAGGGAGTTGCTAACTGCTTTTCGTTGTCTCTGTACAGTACACTGCACAATGACAATAAAGTTTGAATCTGAAACTGATTGCAAAAATTGGTGAACACAGCCCGGTCCATCACGAGTACTGACCTCCCCACCATCGAAGCGATCTACTGGAGTTGCCGCCTCGAAAAGGCAGTCAGCATCATCAGAGACCCACACCCACCCTGGTTATGCTCTCATTTCACACCTGCCATCAGGAAGAAGGTATAGGAATCTGAAAACTGCAACGTCCAGGTTCAGGAATAGCTTCCTCCGAACATTCATTCACGCAATTAAACACTACAACCTCCAAATAGGCTCTGATATATAGACTAGGGGACATTATTTTTGCACTATTATTGTCCAATGCTGCCACTTACGGCTGTGATTTTTGGCGATCTTACTCAGAGTCCCCCTCCTCTGCGCAGGACAAGAGGATTTTTTCCATTGATGTCAAATAAAAGAGTTATTAGTGTTTAAAAAATGTTGAGGTTCTCTCTACTGAAGGCCACGCCCCTTCCGGAGGGACTATAAAACCCGGAAGTGTTGAGTGCCTCAGTCAGTCTCTGCAAGATGCGAGAGGGTCAAGTCTCTCAGTCTGAGTTGTGAATGACACTGAACACATGTCCACTAAACTGTGAGTTGTTTAACTGATCTTAATGTGGTTTGAAAATATAGTTTGGAAATGCTAAAGCTGTATTGCCTTTGGTTTGGAAATGCTAAAGCTGTGTTGCCTTTGGTTTGGAAATGCTAAAGCTGTGTTGCCTTTGGTTTGGAAATGCTAAAGCTGTGTTGCCTTTGGTTTGGAAATGCTAAAGCTGTGTTGCCTAATTAAAGTCTAACCTTGACCACTTCCCGTTTGCGATTTATATTGATTTTAGAAAAGAACGCTACCACATACGGCTGTGATTTTTGGCCATTTTACTAAGAGTCCCCCTCCACTCATCAGGTGCCCAGGATTTTTCCCATCGATGAAAAATAAAAGAGTTATTAGAGTTAAAAAAATGTTGAGATTCTCCCTCCTGTCAATCACACCATGAAGGCCACGCCCCTTCTGGTGGAAGGGGGGAGGGACTATAAAACCCAGAAGTGTGGGCGTGGCTCAGTCTCTGCAAGATGGAGGAGGGAGAGGTCAAGACTCGCTGACTTTAGTGCCCTGCTTGAAGTGGTAAGAAACCGCACTTGAATTTGGTGGCCTTGCACCTTGCTTGAAATGGAATTTCAAGGAATAGCCATGAGTCAACTGCCAGCCCACCAGCCGTGAGTGAGTGAGTTGCCAGCACAACAGGCTTGAGTGACTGAGCCACCAGCCCAAGAATCCATTCGGCCCACAATGTCCATACTAGCCCTCTGGAAACCAGTCACTTCAGCCCACAACACCCATACTAGCGCTCCAGAAAGCCCCCGCCCCCCCTCCCCCCCCACACTGGCCACCAATATTAAAATTGGTGGAGAGGTGGAATATTGCGTTGGGTGACCAGCCCTCCCACGTGATGCTGGGACCCAACGGGTCCCACTTAGTCTAGTGTTAACCTGTGGTTTGTGTTGCTGCAAGTAAGAATTTTGTTGGACAAATGGCAATAAATCACTCTTGACTCATTAAATTAAGCTGTCAATTGTTAAAATGAGACTTGGTATGATATTCAGGACATCCAGGTGAAAATATTATAAACTTAATTTGGAGATACAATTGTTTTTTAATCTTCTCAGTTTTGATGTAGGATCTTTAACCTGAAACAATTCTCTTTTATCCCCGCCGATGCTGCAGATCCTGCTGAGTGATTCAATCATTTTCTAATTTTATTTCAGAATGACCTTCAGTTTATTGCTTTCCAATGCATGTAGAACACTGCTTAAATATGAAGACCACAACTGTACATTGTATCCCAACTGCAGTTTCTGCAGTGCCAGGTTGAGGACGAAACAGTGGCGCAGCAGTAGAGTTGCTGCCTGACAGGGCCAGAGACCCGGGTTCGATCCTGACTACGGGCGCTGTCTGTACAGAGGTTTACGTTCTCCCTGTGACCTGTACCGCTTTCCCCCCCGATACGTCTGGTTTCCTTCCACACTCCAAAGATGTACAAGTTAGTTGGCTTTGGTAAAAATTGTAAATTGTCCACAGTGTGTATAGGATAGAGTTAGTGTGCGGGGGTTACTGGTTGGCGCGAACCTAGTGGGCCAATAGGCCAGTTTCCACGCTGCATCTCTTCTTCTTATTATTGAATTCACACACAAGATTAGAAGTTGTTCAGCCAGAGCTGAACACTTCTCGGCATCTGCATACAATGATGTCTGTCTTGTTTGAATTGTAGGAATTGGAGTGTGTTCGAATTGGAGGAACCACTTCATCCTCAGTAACAATTGGTACAGGAGCACCTCAAGGCTGCGTGCTCAGCCCCCTGTTTTACTCACTCTATACCCATGACTACGTAGCCGGACATAATGCGAACTCCATCATCAAGTTCGCCGACGACACCACTGTGGTTGGACGAATCACAGATGGGGATGAGTCAGAGTATAGGAGTGAGATCATCCGACTGACCAAATGACGCCAGCACAACAACCTGGCTCTCAACATCAGTAAGACCAAGGAACTGATTGTGGACTTTGGTAGGGCAAGGATGAGGACCCACAATCCTGTTCATATCAATGGGACGATGGTGGAGGGGCGTGCATATTTCAAATTCCTGGGCGTGCATATTTCCGAAGATCTTTCCTGGACCCAGCACACTGATGCAATTATAAAGAAGGCGCATCAGCGACTCGACTTCCTGAGACGATTACGGAGATTCGGCATGTCGTAGAGGGTTCTCCTAAACTTCTGCAGGTGCACGGTAGAGAGCATTCTGATTGGTTGCATCGTGGCCTGGTTTGGCAACTTGAACGTCCGGGAGTGATAAAGACTGCAAAAAGTTGTGACCACTGCTGAGTTACTCCAGCACTCTGTGTCCTTTTGTGTATTAACCAGCTTCTGCAATTCCATGTGTCAACACTAAGCTTTAGTTGTTTATGTGTTACATTATGAGTTGGGTCCCTCTCCGGCTTTGACCTCCCCACCGTCGAAGGGATCTATCGTAGTCGCTGCCTCAAAAAGGCAGCCAGAATCATCAAGGACCCACACCATCCTGGCCACACACTCATCTCACCATTGCCTTCTGGAAGAAGGTACAGGAGCTGGAAAACTGTAACGTCCAGGTTCAGGAACAGCTACTTCCCTAAAGCCATCAGGCTATTAAACACAACAACAAATAAGCTCTGCAAAAGACTATATTATTATTGCACTATATTTGTTATTTATTGACCTTTTTCTTTTTTTTATCATCCCCCATTATGTACTATGTTTACATATTCACATATTCTGTTTTGCTGCAGCAAGTAAGAATTTCATTGTTCTATCTGGGACATATGACAATAAAACACTCTTGACTCTTGCTTCTTGTGCTAACTATGTGTGATGGTGGAAAAATTGGTGGAAACAGGGCCGTGACGTGAACGCTCTTTCCTTGACCCCACTGTATCTCTAAGCTAAACTACAATGTATCCCAGTTGCAGTTTCAGCAGTGCCTGGTAAAGTTGTGTTATTTTGTCGGATTTGGTGTTATTTTATATTCTATACCTCTTGCATTAAAAGCCAGCAAAGCAATGGAGGGATATATTTCCTGTATATTTTACTTAACTTCAGTTCCATTTGTAATGAAGGTGAAAAATGCATCCATACTATTAGTGTGCCATTTTTTCCCCCTCAAATTAACCTGCCCTGTCTTAATAGTAATACCTTGCTCCCTGGGTAACACATAAACAACTAAAGCTTAGTGTTCAAAAAGGAACTGCAGATGCTGGAATATCGAAGGTACACAAAATTGCTGGGGAAACTCAGCGGGTGCAGCAGCATCTATGGAGCGAAGGAAATAGGCGACGTTTCGGGCCGAAACCCTAGTGTTGACACATGGAACTGCAGAAGCTGGTTAATACACAAAAGGACACAGAGTGCTGGGGTAACTCAACAGGTATGGCAGAATCTCTGGGGAACATGGATAGGCAATGTTTCGGGTCGAGATCCTTCCTCAGACTGAAGAAGGGTCTCGACCCGAAACGTCACCCATCCACATTCTCCAGCAATGCTGCCAGACCTGCTGGGTTACTCCAGCACTTGTTGCCCTTTTATAACTTTGTGCTGCAATTTATGATATGTATATAATTGACCAGCTATGATACAGTCACTGGGATTTAGTATCAAATTTAACAATTTCACATGAAACGTTTTATTTTTATGGTTTTATCTCTCATCTTCAAAATGTCTATTTTTTTCTTCTGTCTCAAAGTGCTGTTTTTTTTTAAAAATGGTAACCTTGACAACGTTGGTCTGCACACGATGAGAGGATTATTTTTGTTCTATTCATCCCTCCTACTTTCTGATCCTTAAAACACATTTGTTTTCTCACTCTGGTGGTTTTTCAGCCCGCTGACATTTCTGAGTGCATCCAGCATCCTGTTCATTCACTATTTGTATCAAGTTTACAATTCAGTGCAAAAATAGTTATCAGTTTTGGTTCCAGAATAAAACCAAGATGGCGCCGAAGCGCTGGTCCCAGAAGTGGATCTGCTATCATGCATTACAATCACTCAACTCTTTATATCTTTATTTAAACATTATTCCCTGTACCCAGTATCTGTACACTGTGGACAGCTGGTTTGTAAACGTGTACAGTCTTATCGATGACTGGATCGCATGCAACAAAAAGCTTTTTACTGTACTTCGAAACACATGACAAAAATAATAAACTACACTAAACAGTCAGTCAAGTTCCTCATTGAAGATCTGACTAGTTATTTCTGCCTTGAAAAGATTTATCAATAAGGCAACACAGTGGTGCAGCTGGTAGTACTGTTTGCTGCCCCACAGCACCAGAGACCAGGGTTCGATCCTGACCTCGGGTGCTGCCTGCGTGGAGTTTGCATGTTCTCTCTGTGACCGCGTGGGTTTCCTCCAGGTGCCCCGGTTTTGTCCTTAATCCCAACGACTTGCAGGTTTGTAGATCGTAGGGCGTGGATGAGAAAGTGGGATAATATGGCATTATTCATTCAGCTTGGGCAAGTGAGTCGAATAATGGCTAATGGAGTTTAATGCAGATAAGTGTGAGGTGCTGTATTTTGAGAAATTAAATCAGGGCAGGACCTATATTATGAATGGTAGGGCCTTGGGGAGTGTTGTAGAGCAGAGGGATCATGGAGTGCAGGTACTTAGATACCTGAAAGTAGTATCACAAATAGTCAGCATGTTGAGTATAAGTGTTATGTTACAAGTGTACTGCACGTTGGTGAGACTGCTTTTGGAGTATTGTGTTCAGTTTTGGTCACCCTGCTACAGAAAGGATTTCATTCAGCTGGAAAGAGTGCAGAGAAGAGTTATGAGGATGTTACCTGAGCTATCGGGAAAGGTT
Source organism: Amblyraja radiata (assembly GCF_010909765.2). Taxonomy (NCBI): domain Eukaryota; kingdom Metazoa; phylum Chordata; class Chondrichthyes; order Rajiformes; family Rajidae; genus Amblyraja; species Amblyraja radiata. The sequence continues at coordinate 108,139,618 of NC_045959.1, read as the reverse complement.
GAGCAGGCTAGGACATTATTGCCTGGAGTGCAGGAGGCCGAAGGGATGATTTTATAGAGGTGTATAAAATCAAGAGGGTGACATGCGTAGAGTCTTTTACCCACAGTAGAGGAATCAAGAATCAGAGGACATAGATTTAAGCAGTGAGGGGAAAGATTTAATAGGAACCCGTGGAGGCAACGTTTTCACACAGAGGGTAGTGCGTATATGGAACAAGATGCCAGAGGATGTAGTCAAAGCAGGTACTATAACATTTAAATGACATTGGGACAGGTATAAGGATAAGAACGTTTTAGAGGTATATGGGCCAAACACGTGCAGATGGGATTAGCTTGCATGAGGCATCTTGGTCAGTTGGGTCGAAGGGCCTATTTTCCTTGAGTAGGAAGGAACTGCAGATGCTGGTTTAAACTGAAGATAGACACAAAAGGCTGGAGTGACTTTTGGTTGGAGGTACATTGCTGACGTTGGTATCTTCAGGGTGCAGTCGGTGCTGAAAACACTGATCTCTGGATCTGGGTCGAGGTCTGAAGAAGGGTCTCGACCTGAAATGTCACCTATTGCTTTTCTCTGAGTTGCTGCCTGGCACTCTGAGTTACTCCAGCTTTATGTGTATAGCTTTTGACAATTTTCCTTGTCGTATGATTCTATGACTCTAGTGCAAATGGGTGATCGATGACCAGCTTGGGCTCGGTGGGCGTTTCCATGCTGTTATAGCAAGCCACGCATTGTGAATCAAAGTGACCTTTATTATGGCAATACAGAAAACAGCACACACGCGACAGGCAAGGTTTCTCCCAGAGTTCTGACTATATACCAAGTCACACCCCTCAACCATGTGACGATTCCCTCCCGCCAAACACAGTCATGTGACCCTGGCAGACCTAGTGCCGAGGGTTCGATCAGTAAGTGGCCTAACCACCAGGTGGTGCCACACAGTATCTCTAAAACTAAAATGTGCATGCCTTCTTCACATTTTCCAATCATGGAAGGGGAACGTTCTCATTGAAGGATGTAAAATAAAATAGTCCTCATTTCAAGTGGAAGACTTTTCATGGGTTCTGCAGAATTGATCACTTGATATTTCCTTGCAGCTCAGGAGCATCATCCAGCAGAGCCTCAGAGGAAGGACCGTACGCAGGGGAATTCATGACTGAAGAGCTATAATGTGACTGATCTTGAGAATCAGACTTTTGACTTTGCCTTCAGGCGAGATTTTGAGGTTTGGGTTTGATATCTGTTCAAAGCTCACCTCAAATGCCAAAGACAGGCTAAATCCTTTTAACACTGGCCCCACGTTTACAGCATGATCATCAACATCTATGCACCAAGGTTGGAGGTAGATTGCTGACGTTGGTATCTTCAGGGTGCAGAAAACACATCAATGGCCCCACGGGAGTGGAAAGCTCCATCCTCTTCTTTCAAGCCCAGTAAGAATAGAATAGAATATAGAATATTCCTTTAATAATCCTTTTCAGGAAATTATTTGCCACGACAGCTTCAAGACAAACATAACATAACACAACGCTTTCATACATAACAAGTTAAAATACGTTAAAATACAAGTTAAAATACAATTAATTTAAAAAAAAGTGCAGTTATTTGTGCTCATTAAAAAGTCTTATTGCAGCTGGTAAACAGGACTTCCTGTATCTCTCCGTTTTGCACATTGGTGCAATCAGCCTCTTGCTGAAGATACTGCTCTTGATCACCTTCAGGGCATGGAGTGGGTGAGTGGGGTTTGTCATTATGGAACCTAGTTTATTTAAAGTTCTGGCCTCTGCCACCTGCTGGACCGTTCGTTGCTCAGCCCCGACCACTGAGCCGGCCTTCCTAATTAGTTTGTCCAATCTGTTTTTATCCGCTATACGGGCGCCATCTCCCCAACAGGCCACAGCAAAGAACAGAGCACTGGCCACCACTGAATGGTAGACACTGCACAGTAGGGGTTGGCAGATATTAAAAGATACTTAAAAGCCTCCTTAAAAAATACAGTCGGCTTTGTCCCCTCCTGTACACCGCCTCCATATGACACTTCCAATTCAGCTCACTGTCAAGCTGCACCCCAAGGTACCTGTGATTAGCAACCACCTCCACCTCAGTGCCCTTAATGTTGATCGGCGTTGCTTGAGTCCTCCTCCTCCCCCTCCTAAAGTCCACCACTATCTCCTTTGTTTTTTTGGTGTTGAGATGGAGATTATTGTGTGCGCTCCACTCCACAAAGTTACTTATAATGTCTCTGTATTCCTCCTCATTGCCCCCTTTAATGAGGCCGACAACAGCTGTATCATCCGAATACTTCTGCAAAAAGCAGTTGTTGGTGTTCCATTGGAGATCCGCTGTGTAGATGGTAAACAGGAACGGAGCCAGCACAGTTCCTTGTGGAGCCCCTGTGCTGCTCAAGATGGTGCCCTAGACACTGTTCTGTAGGCGCACGTACTGTGGTCTGAGGGAAAGGTAATCCAAACACCACAGTACCAGTGATGGATCCACTTTCATCTTCTCCATCTTCTCCCCTAGCAGTCGGGGCTGAATAGTGTTGAAGGCGCTTGAAAAGTCAAAAAAAGTAATCCTTACAGATGCATCAGCAGTGTCCAAATGTGTGTACACCCTCTGCAGCATGTAAATGAGGGCATCATCGACACTGATGTTAGGCTGATACGCAAACTGCAAAGGATCCATGTGATTTGACACACTAGTCCTGAACAATGATGTCCCTCGTATCCTGCCGACTGTTCCCTGCCTCTGTCTCCAGTCCACAAAGTGGTTTCAAACTTCTCCGGCTGGGCTTGTATTCTCTGGACTTTAGAAGGATGAGAGGGGATCTTCTAGAAAGATATCAAATTCTTAAAGGAATGGACAGGCAAGATGCAAGAAATTTGTTCCCTATTTTGGGGGTGTCCAGAACCAGGGATCACAGTTTAAGAATAAGGGGTAGGCCATTTAGGACTGAGATGAGGAAAAAGGTTTTCACCCAGAGAGTTGTTGAATCTGCAGAATTCTCTGTCACAGAAGGCAGTGGTGGCCAATTCGCTAGATGTTTTCAAGAGAGAGTTAGATTTAGCTCTTCGGGCTAACGGAATCAACGGACATGGGGAGAAAGCTGGAACGGGGTACCAGACTCAGGAACAGCTTCTTCCCCTCTGTTATCAGGCCTCAACAGTTCGTCCATAGGATAGAGAATTCACCTCTACCCCATTGAGGATATTAGGCTTTGTTTTTGGACCTGTTGCGCTACAATGCTGAGAACTATACCCGGCACTCTTCATCTTTCTCTTTGCTCTACCTATTGTACTTGAATTTGGCTCGATTCTACTTATGGATGGTATTGTCTGGATAGCATGAAAAACAAAGTGTTATTACTCTACCTGACATTAATACACCCAAACCCACTTTGCAAGTAAACCCAAAGGAGGTTGGAAGGAGAAGTCTGAAAAATGGTCTCAACCCGAAATGTCACCCAGTTCAGTATAGTTTAGTTTATTGTCAAGTGTACCGAGGGACAGGGAAAAACTTTTGTTACGTGCTAAGCAGCCAGCAGAAAGACAATGCATAATAACAATCGACCCATTTCAAGTGTATAGATGATACATGATAAGGGGATGACGTTTAATGCAAGGTAAAGCCAGCAAAGTCCGATCAAAGATGATCATCTTTTTCCTCCAGAGATGCTGCCTGACCCACTGAATTACTCCAGCACTTTGTATCTATCTTCGGAGCCTGGAAGAAGCCCTGTGAGCAAAAATAAACCTGAGGGTTGTGTTGCCTTTCAGCGCCATTGGCCCTGCTAACGCAGTGATAAACTTCCTGCTGAAGTTCAGACTTCAGATCCGCAAGCTTTCAGAGACTTCCAACTAACCAAGCTCGTTGTGGGCTGATTTACAGGCAGTGTAGCAACCCCTCTGGCATCACCATTTCTCTTTAAACGCACGGACCTTGCTTCCCCAGCTCGATGTTATAGCTTTCTCTCCAACCTACAATTCATAGCAAAGAGCAGACTAATGCAAAGTCCGTGAAAGGCTGTTTGATTAAGTTCGGCAAGAGCTAAATAAATCCTAAGTACTTAAGCTGGAAGCACAGAACTGCCCAACGAATGTAATGCGTAAACTGAAATGTAGACTCTATCTATGATCAAAGTTTAATACTGGTGCCTTCAAATGCAGTTTTGAGATGGCAATCGGCTAAACTCGCTCCACAAAGTTTAACAATGGTATAGGCTATGAGTAGGACATGACCCACCATGAAATTCCTTTAAGTTTGATTTCACCACATCAGGATATAATTTTAGGTCTCCATTCGTCGTTTTTTTGGAATCATATGGTGCAACACAATTGTAAAAAATAACTGTTTCAGGACTGGACGAGGGTTGGTCAAGATTATAAATAATGATCTCCTTTTCTTTTTTATTTTATTTTCTTTTCTCTATTTTCTCTCTCAACTTTCTTCATTTACTCGTTTTCTTTCTTCACACACTATATATTTCACATCTTTCTATCCTTTACTATCTAACTTCTTTTTCTTATTCTAATCTTTTTTCAATGTAACAAAAAAAAAAAAAGAAGTTGTACATAAAATGT